>NW_011888884.1:5338972-5358321 GCF_000151845.1 Pteropus vampyrus | reverse complement strand
GGTCACTGAAAGATTTTCCAAATAAAATTGCATCTAAGCCTGAATAAGAGTGATTCAGCCCAGTTATTGTGTATGAGGTAAGGATTAGATAGGGAGTAATTGAGGTAAAAAGATACAGCATTAGCAAACTGAAAAATTTATGCAGTTGGGGAAATGGAAACTAATATCCAGAATCACTAAATTTCAAGGCAAGAAGTAGTGGACACGAGCCTTCAAGAGTGAGAGACCACATTAGCTAGTCTAGACCTATATTTCTCAGCATTCCCTTCCCTCAGTAGTTCTAGGTTAGCCCAAACAATGTGAGATATTTTCTGTGAGATTTGGAAGGCAGAAGTAAAATAGCAGTAATATTCTTTTTTTATGCTGAAGATATCATTAGGGGCACTGTGCACTGTTGCAGTTTGAACACGTTGTTACTGATATGCTTGGCTTGAGCAGGTAGCTGAGCTCACAGCCCCTTCATTTCCCATTGGATTTCCTGTAGTTTTCCTGAGTCAAACCTAGCACCAGATGCAGAAGGAACAGCCAGCTCCCATAATTCCTAGGTCAAATTCCTATATAAATCTATATTTTCTTTATTCCTAGTGGTTCTATTTTTCTGATTAAATCCTGACTGACAGATATAGTGAGTGATGGAATGTAAGGAGTGTACAAACTCATGAGGTTTTTGTGGGGGGTCATTCAGTGGATAATACAGAATGCATTGTAATAGAGGAGCCATAAGAGGAATAAATCTGTAGTATGTAAGCAAAAAAAATTGGCTTTGAAATGTTAGATTTGATTTATATGAAACATCTATGTGGTAATGCCCAGTTGGCACAGTAAACAGATGGTCATATTAAGCCCAGGGGAGGGATCGAAGGTAGTGACAATATATTGAAGTCATTATTGTAGAGGGGGAGGTAAAACCGTAATAATTGTTGAGGTCACCTAGAGAAAGGAAGTGGAAAGAGAAGTGGAGAGGGCACAGTACAGAATCCTTGGGAAAACACCAATATTTAAGATGTGAACTGTGTAGAAATAAATCAATAAGAAGACTGAGAATCAGTGGTTTTAAAAAAGGTAAGAGAAGAATGAGGGTGAAAGAATATAATGGAAACCAATAATTTAAAAAAATTTAAGAAGCCAGGTCCACTATATTGTTTGTGGCAAAGTCGTTCTTTGGATTTGTTAATAAGGAGATTACTGGCAAGTATCCTTTGGCTGAGCAGTTTCCATAGAGTAGCAGGAGTACAAGCCAAATCATGATGAATTAAGTACTGAAGAATGAGTTTGTAAGCAAAATGATGGTTGAGAAGGGGGCAGAAAGTTGTAGTTTCTGGAGGTAGACATGGAATGAAGGGAAGCCTTTCTTTAGGGATGAGAGGTACATATCTTCTAAGAGGAACAATCCAGTAGAAGGAAAAGAATGAAGCAATAGGAACGTTATTACGATTTATAGAGCAAACAATTTGGGTACACTGAGGCAAAGAGCCCAAGGAGTGGGGTTGGCTCTGAAAAGAAAAAAGACATTTGTAAAACTGGAGGAAACAATGTCACATTTGCCACCACAGATGGATTTGTAGGCAGGGAGGTGGGCTCTATTTTCTTGATAAATATCAAGCTATCCCCTGAAAATGAATGGGAGAAGGGTGCCGTGAGACAAGATAAAACTAAAGTTTTAGAATAGCCACCTGGGGAAATGAGGAGATAAACCTGTTACAGTCAGGAATTTGTTTTGGTGGATCGTCTAAGGAAACTACATTAGGAAAGAAAAGCTTTTGGCCTGAGAGTGTCTTGCTCTGTGAAGGCATCATCTCTGCAGAGCAAAGAAAGCCATGATAGGGCAAGTGGGGGAAGTAGGTGGCCTAAAATGATGCCCACCCCAACAGGAAGGGAGGCAACAATTCTGCTGTTGAGAGTAATTTTAAAAAGTGGTAATCAAGAAATGGAAAAAGAAAAGGTTGTAAGGCAGATGCCAGAATGATAGATGTTTGTTCAGTAAAGCCTTGTGAGAGGCAAATCAAATTGTGGCATCATGTCTTTGCTTCTTAGATTTTTCTCCTATATGCTAACATGTGTTCCTATGCAGTTACGTAGAGCATAACCACAGCCATTCATTAGCTCATACTACAAACATCACTGAGTATCTACAATGCACCAGGTCTGGGTTAGGCATAGAGGACACAAGAGTGACAGATATGGTCTTTGCTCCTTGGGAAGTTGTGGTCTAGTGTGAAATACAAAAAGGGAATCAGAATAAATTGTTTAGGAGCAACATCTGGATGCTCAGTGCCTCACTTGGCTATATCTGAGTGAGTGATTTAGAAAGTTTACAAAAAACTTTTTCAGTCGTTTATTGTCAAACTAATCTTTATCTCTAGCATCACGGTAAAACCAGGGAATGTGAGTCAAGATAGGAAACGGGAAAAAAATGTAATTCTTAGAAAATTTTGCAAGAAGTATGCTTCCAGGAGTTAACTTGTGACCTCAGACACACTCCTAAAATGCATACTCCAGGAATCCATGGTATTACAAGTAGTCAATAGCAGATAATGTCCAAAAAAAAAAAATTCACCTTTTTTATATTATGATAAACTTTCTTTGACCATAGTTTTTGTTCTAGAATAAAAAAATACTTGATTTTAATCAATTCAAAATTAATAATTGTGTTTTCCCATTGGAAACATTGATTTAAATGCTGTCATTGTTGTGCTATAGACCAACCTCTTAATAGCTGGTTAGTTAAATGGATTCTCAATTAGGATTCTCTCTGGGAATAACCACCGCAGTCTAGTTAATTTCTAAATAACTTAACATCCATCTAACTCAGGACCCATATATCAGATTCTCAAGTTGCTAAATAACCCACTGTAATTAGAAATCTTAGGAGAGACCAGAACTGTTTTATAATGGCAAAGCGTAATTCATGGCATGTTACTTCAACCTGGAATACCTTTCTCTCTTTCTACTTGTCCTCCAAGATTCACCTCAGAGATCACCTTGCCAGAACCTCCTCCTAGGCTGGGATAATGCCTCTATTTAATATGTAGAAATAATCTACTTATTTTTATCCTTCCATAGCACACAGAAATAATCCACTACATATTTGTCACACACAGTTTTTCAGGGTTAGGATTTGTATTTCCAGGAAAAATCAGAGTCCTTGATTCCTAGTAGATTCAGCACATATTTTTTGTACTATTATATTCCATTTTGTTTAGATAATAAACAGTTAAACCGAGTGAAAACCTCCTTGTGACTAGATATCCTTAATCATGGAGAAGACATTTGACCATTCATCTAACAAATATTTATTCATTAACTACCATGTACCAAACACTTTAAGTGTTGCTGAAGATTCAATAATGAGTTAGTAAATATGGTCCCTACTCTCTCAGAGTTCATAGCATACAGAAGCTAAGAGCTAGATGCCTATGTATAATGTGGATATAATAGTTACCATAAAGGTTTGTATTATGGCCCTGTTGCCTCTCTCCAATAATCTTGGTCTACTTCCATATTTATTGACATCTACACGGCATTAAAGATCATTTAAAGTAGGGTGACAAAACTGTGCTAGGTGTAGTCGTGAATATGTATTATTTGCTTCACATAGGAAAATATGTAAAGAAACTGAGCACAAATTGGAAAATTTGAGGTCATGACTCCAAACTCCTTTTATACATTTTTTAATTGAGTCCTGGGGATTAAATACAACTTATCTGAGGTCACCAGATGGGTTAGTATAGGAGCCAGAGAATATTCTAGTTCTCTTGGTGCTCTTTATTTTTGGAATGTTGCTTATGAACCATATTTTCAGCTTGCATTTGTAAGTTTTTTCCTTCTCATATGAAAATGTGAACATCTTAGAACTCTCAAAAATTTATTCAATAAATGATGTTGAATATTAGCCATGAGTCAAACATATTATACTTCTTGCCCAGATTGTGCTTAGGGTTTCCTAAATTCATCTAAAGGGTGATGTAACAATTATTATAATTAGTAATATTTTAATTCCAAAATGCTCTCAAGGATCATTTTAAACATCCAAAACTTGAGTAATAAATTAATATTTCATCTCATTACCTGAAGTGCAAAGCAATTGGCCATATAGAGAAAAGAACAGACTTGAAGAGTGACTGTAATTAAAAGATATACTGTAAAAAGAATGCTCAGCCTCAAATAATGAACAAGAGAACAACAGTTGATGAAACGCAGAGATAAAGCATTGATGATTTGAAGCTGAGATAGATATTCTGAAATAAAAGCTCATCACATTAATGGTACATGGAATCTGAAGCTTCAGTTTCAAAGAGAGTAACTTTTATTGAGAACCCTTTTTTATGGCAGGTACTATGTTAGAGCACCTTGTTTAATCCTCACTATAGGGTTAATCTTTTTATTATCATATACTGCCACATAGTTTAAAAATGCAAAATTAAGGGGCTCAAAAAATGGTATAACATTCATCTTACACAGCTAGCTTGAACCAGAATTCAACCTAGGTTGGCTTATCTCTAAAGACTACTTACTCTAATTTGTATCCCTATAGGTCTCTTTAGAGAGACTGCCCTAGTTTCAAAAGTGGTATGTTTTGATTATGTCAAATTATTAAAATTACTTGGGTAGAAGAAATATATAAGCTACCAAAAACAGTGAAAATAAAAGTTCCACTTGGACACACACACACACACACACACACACACACACACACACACACACATAACCATGACTGCTGATAACAAAAAATTTCCTATAGAAGAAATTATTTCCACAGTAAAATTTATTGGGAGAAATATTCCTGTGTAATTGCATCTTGGGAAGCTATTGAGAATCATGGCTATAGTGACTTGATGTCACAAAATTCTAAATCATTTTATCATTTTCTTTGGGAAAGAAAAAAATGTACTTATATTTGATTGAGAACTTAGAAATAAATTTATTTAAAGTTTGGCAGAATTTAACAATTTTCCAGCAAGACAGATAATCTATTTTAGAGAGTAGTATTTCTAGCTGCATTGTCTCTCCCCCACAACCACCTTATTTGGCCTCAATGTACATATGGCCTTAAAAGAAAAATGTATAAAAGCCAGTGAAGAAGGAAGGATTATACCAAAAGGAAACCTTAGCAACATCAGGAACTTCTGGAGGAAGATACCATCGACATCATTTTCCCCTAGAAGCCCTAACGGTGTGATTTGCAAATGACAGCCATGGATTAGCACTGGCAGGAGGAGGTACTCCGTCCTAAAACAAGTCTGGGCAGCAGTGAGTGGGTAGGTGAGTGGGTACCTACACGCACAGAGAAAAGTGGTCAAATAAAATTCTTTCTTTTTCAATCCGTGTCATCCACATGCTGCCTAAAACTCTCATATACATAGGTCAGAGTAAGATATTGAAATATAGTATGTAAGAATAGATACTTATTCACTTCAGCTCAGATGTTCCAAAGAATGCATTTTTATCTGTTTTCCCTAACTTAGCTAATCTTTAACTGGAACCACTGTTAAATCTGGTAATTTTAGGACAGGCATGTAGGACCCAGTGAGAGGTAAGAATCTAACCAATAGAACACCAGGGTACCATTAGCACTTTTGCATTTTCAGTTGAAATACTCTTTATAACTTGGTGAAGAGGGTAAACATTCAGCCAATTCAAAGAGCAGTCTCTCCATAAGGGATACCCACTTTCTACCTGGGGATAGAGGTGGGGCCTAACTGCATGTATTGTGATAGAGGTGTTGGTTTCTGCTCTGTGTGGGCTTCTAGTTGATTTGGCACATCCTTCGTATCTCTGGTACTGGCTTTTTTGACTATCGCATTTGATGATAATGAAACTGGTGGTTCTTAGCACATGAGCCTGTGCCAGTGCATGGAATTGTCATTTACTTGCTTTATAGGGTCTGTATAGCTGCACCTGATCATCTCAACCACAAGACTCATTAGATCCACATGCTCCTCAGTACTTCTGTACCTCTCTGATGTCCCTTGGATTTCCCTCTTAGATATTTCATATGCATCAGCTAGTCTGTGAACAACTGATGACATTATCTCACCCAATCAGTCTAGGCAATTCTTTCTGCCCTTATTATCCACTAGTCCCTTGGCATATTGGATGAACTGCCACATGAGATGAAGGGCTTTCCTGAAAGGCTAACAGTTCCTTTCCCAGGCTATGTCCTAGGGAAGCCCAACACTTTCTGTAAGCACTCCACCACCCAACCCATCCTGCACCAAGGGTAGTGAGGAGCGGAGTTACTTAATGTTCCTTCTGTTTCCTTTTATCTAAAACATAAATTTAAAAAATGCTACATAGTAAAGATTATAATTACTAGAAATTTTATTGGCAATCATTTTTATACTTTCTCCTTATAATCTGTAACCTTCTTTTTTGAATCTACATTTCTATTTCATATGGAAGGCATTACATAAACTATTTCATATCAAATATATTATATTCCAAATCATATTTATAGTTTATAAAATTCACAATGATAGCTGAGCATCCATTTATAAAAAGGACATAATAAGGAAAGAAAACTAGAGAGTATAGGTCAAAAAGTATGCAGAGTGAATAGAACCGTTCAGTATTATTGAAAGAAAATTTGATGTTATTCCACTTTGTCCGATGGGTTAAACTGACAGAATTTTACCTATACTATCTTAGCAATGAATAAACATCCCACCAAACAATATGTGTTATTTTTTTCCCCCGTTAGCCATATTGTGATTTTTATTAAGTTACATCTGAATGAGACATTCAGGATAGGTCTGAGAATAAAAGATAAATGAATTGACTGTGGCTATTTATGGAACATAATCAAGAGCTTACTGAATCTGAAAAGATAAACATTATACTTATAATACCTAGAAGAACTACATATTTCATGTACCAACAATTGTCTCTCATAAATTGGTTTAGGTGTGAAGGGTAGCTGGAAAGTTAATTTATAAAGCTAAACAGAATTCAAATGCTATCATTGATCATCAAATTAACACCAGATTCAATTTCTCCAAAAAGTTGTAATTCATTTTAATGTATTTAATTGCTGTCTTTTATTCATTATTAATCATTTCTAGTAAACCTGCCTTCACAAATGAGGAAGGCTGCACCTTAATTCTACTAAGCGGCAGCAGAAAGGCACACTCATTATCTGTGTCTACAAACTAAAGCAAAGAGATTTTGATTATCATGAGAATCAGGATACAGGTACACCACAAAATAGGGCACATTAAAGCTCTTTCATTACTGAGTACACATAGCTGTCATTTCCCTATCACCTTGGAGACTATCTTCAAAGTGCACCAATTATCTTGCAAAGGGGCACGATATCACCTATGGGTTGAGGCTGAAGAGAACTGATGTTAAGAGATACTGCAATGGATACATCAGCAGTTAGCTTTGGGATGCAACTTAGATGCAGCCCGTTTTGATAAATGACATGTTAAGGATATAAACCAGATGCTACTATGCTTATCTGTTTCTTTAAGGGTAGTCTATAATGCCACCTCTGAAAAATTAGTGTTATGTTGCTGTGGTTGAAAAGCAGATATTTTAATAAACAGTTATAGTTTGAGCAAATACAGCAGTCCGGGCAAGATAGTGGACTCGGCTAATATGAAAAAACCTGCTAACCAACACCTAGAAATGCTGGTTAAAATGCAACTTTGAAAGATATGAATCACTGAGCTCAAAAGAAAAAAAAAAGAGAAAAAGGAAGGGAAGAAGAGGTCACTAATGGCCAGAAAAGAAGAAGAACTAAAACTCAAAGTGGTAAGTGAATGAGCTGAAGTGGTGCTTCCCATTGCACAGGGCCTGTCATTAGTGCTGCTGTAGGGTCAGGAGACTTGGCTTGGGGTCCAGTCAGTGTGAGGAGTTGAAATCTCACTCTCATAGGAGGTAATGAGGGATTTTAGAGAAAGATTTATTAATTCTGATGGATATCATATGTATATCCAGTAGCTTTTGTGTACAAAGAATTCAGAGAGGGAATGACATGAAATTGACCCTTGAAAGATTAAACAGGACTTCTATGAGAAAATAAAGTGAAGAAGACATTCCTAGGTGAGGAAATGTCTATCCATAAGCAAAGAGGCATCGATCAATTGTCAAAAGGAAAATTCCTGAGATGGAGGATTTCTGAAGCACTGTTGGTCCTGAAATTCTGGGGACCTTGATTTAATGCTGAAATTGTAGGTTTATAATGGTATATGAGAACTATCAGGTTTCTGCTATTTTTTTTTTTTCTTTTTTACCCACTAACTTGAATATTTTAACATTTTCTTATCATTTCAAAAAAATAGAATGCTACTATCAGGAGATTATTTTTGGTTTACTCCCCGAATTCCTTTTACTCACATTTACTGTGTGCCACTTCACATATATTGTAACATTTAATTCTCAAGTGAGCCCTATGATGTAGAGCATGTTGTCATCCTATTTTAGAGATGAGTAAACTATAGCTCAACTACGATGTGGTTTGTTGTTGTTTTCAGTTTTCTGCTGTTATCTGATGGATATTCCAGTTTTAGAAAATGATTATTCCTTCCTGATACATGATGAAATGTTTTATTGATGCCTTATTGAGTATGAAATAGATTCTTGTCTCTCTAAGCTGAGATAAGTCTCCCACGAACAGTTTGATCTTACAAGAAGGCAAAATAAGCGTCTATTTAGAGCTTCCCAAGAGCCATATGCTGCCATCACCAAACTCTACAGATGGAGAGAACGAATGTGGAAAAGGAACAGAATTAATTAACATTTTCGCCAAATGCAGGTAACTATTACTAGTCTGAATAAACAAAGTCATACAGGCACTAATAATTCATACTCGCTGTTCCTGTCCCAATCTTTACTTTCAAGACCTCCTTGCTCAACAACCACAATAACACATCAACAAATATTTCTAAGTATGCACAAAAATGAGCCAATGTGTCCACCGACAGACTGTCTACTACAGTTACAAGCTGATGTCCACTGTGTTATTTCTCTCCTGCTCTGGTTCCAGTTACTTCTACTTCAATTATTGTATTTCTTTCTAATAGGAATGATAACTAATAGATTTTAGCACAACCAAGAAAATACTCATATTCTTGTTTCCAGATTAGAGTACTAAAACACAAAATGTTTGTGTTTCATGGCCACAGCCACTGATTTGTTAAGGAAAATGCTAAATTTTGAAAGGCTTTCTCTAAATTGTACCACAGAACATAACTTTTATGGAAGTCATAACAATGTAAATATTTGCTGCTGTATTAGCATTCTTTCTTATAAGTGTTTTGCAGAAATTGATTTGATGCTATATTTTAACAAAATAAAAAAGTAAATCAATACACTGGAAGATAAGGTAATCCAGGAAAGGATGAATTCACTCTAGGAGAACAACAACAAAAGAATCCCATCGTTACAGTTTTATAGCAGATCTAGAAGACAAACAATCCCGGTCATGGGTAGCTCCATGAAAAAGAAAATAAGACAAAACAAACAAACAAAAACCAGTCCTGATAGAGAGCATAACTAAAAATTAAAAGTGACTGAGAATAGTATAAGGTCAAATAATATAAGAATGAAAGAAAGCCAGAGAAACTGGTGAAAACTGATGAAAACAATTACATGGATCATCAATATAAGAATTAAAAAAACAATATGAATATCTAACAGAGAGCAGGAATATGGAGGATAAGTATAGGATAATTGACCTAAATGCTTATCTTTTATATTGAAGAGGTGACTGAATTATCTAATTCTAGCTGACTAGCAGAAAAGAAGCTTATTTAAAGAATATTGAGAAACTAACAGAATTTTGGAGAGGGTAAAATCACCAGGCTTGGGATTAAGCTTCTAGGAGCAATGTTCGAGACCATGCAAAAAACAGTCTAATGAGGAAGTTTCTATCACTGTGGTTGTCCCACTGAGTATTAAAAAAACCCAGAATCACAGAGGCCTTCAAAGCTCAACACCCCAACCCTCTCAGCAGAAAAAAAGGATTAAAGCCTTTTTCCTCGTCACTTACATCTAAATCACACTATTGAGTCTGATTGATTTAAATGAAGTCACATATCTGTCTCCATGTCTCCTACCTGCAGAGGAGGTTGGGGAACTAAGTTTTCTTATTTTCATCTTGCAGAGCTAAGATTCATATGCTTGGAAATTCATCATACATAGTACGCATATCTGAAGGTATAAACTGTATAACCGGGAAATTAAACAAAAGTGCCATATATTTCAAAGTTGATTTTTTTTTTAAAGGAGCAAAGGTATATTATTTACAGCTTCGAGATAAGTACTAAGAGTATTACAAAGCAGAAATAATCTAAAGAGTTGTGTCTAGGGTAGTGAAGCTAGATAGAAAAGCAAAGTAATGAGAGGCTGCTTATAAGAAAGTCTTCTGTTTAATTTGGGATCACCAGCAAATTTGACTGATAAAGTTAAAAATCGAAAACAAGAGTTAAGATGAGGACTCACGTTTAGGCAAGTAAACTAGTAAATAATAGAGTAGGAAATGAAACAAAGATCTTTCTTAAAGCAAATATGGACTACAATTTAACTTAATAAGACAGATAAGGTAGAATTTAAGCAGAAGAGATCTTTGAAACCAAGTGGTTTCTTAATTTTAGAGAATACTGACGAAACGTGTGCTTGTGTGAGAGAAGAACGAAGAAACGGTGGTACCAGGGAATGGAGGGGCTTAGAATTGGAACAAAAGGCCAGACATTTTGAGTTTTAAAGAAATGTCAACGAGGGCAAGTAAGCAGCGTTCTGGGGAAATTATCAGCTGAGGCACAAACCAAGTGACCTTGTCAAGGACAGTTCCCAAAGCTAGAATTACTGTCTCTTCTGACTAGACTGTCAGTTATCTGAGTCATGACATACACTCTGTCTGGCTGAGCATTTCTTCTGATTGGTTGAAGCTCATGTTATACTGGTAGTTAAATATTTTGAATCCCATTCTGCTGTGTTTGACACCATCTAGCTTATAAATAACATATTCATATCTTTTATTTTTCACTAATATATAACTTACATACAACAAACTGCATTAATCTTTCATGCACAGCAAAATAAACTTTCACACACATATAAAATCATATAACCATCACCTAAATAAAAATTTTGAATTTTTCCAGTATCTTAGAAGTATTCTCATGCTCCTCGCAATCAGTACCTCTCAAGTAACCACTATTCTGATTCAACCATCTATTAATTTGCTAGTTTTTTGTGTCTGACTTCTTTCACTCAGCATTATGTCATGTTATTGCATGTATTTGTAGTTCATTCTTTTTCATTCTGTGAAGGGTTCCATTGTATAAATAGACCACCTATACTTTGTTACTGTTTCCTTTAAAATTATAAACCCCTTTCTTGTGGATATCACCTAAGTTAGCATCAAATTAATAAACTTTCTTATAGTATCATCCACATTTAACTTTCCTTTTATATGTTTGACTCCCTCCCTCACCTTCTCCCCCTTTTCCTGTCCCCCCTACTCTATACTCCTATTTTCTCTAACACCATTTCCTTCTTGCCATGAGAAAGTGAAAATCATTAATTCCTGTCTTTTGCCCTACTTTTGAAATGGGACAAGTTTTTCAGTTAAGACACATGGGAATATGAAGAGGAGAAAAATATATCATTCCAAAAACCTGCCTCTTTGGCATATTGATTATTTTGAGCTGGCTATTTTTAAGTTCTGAGAACTGAGTAGAACTTACCCTTTTGTAAGAGACATTTATATTTATAAGGAAAATCTCCATTCCCTCTCAGTACCAGGAAGAGATCACTAAATCTTTAGAAACTCTTACCAGTAGAGAAAGCAAGGACTAAAATCTGCATAACAAATGGCTTGGGCCATTTCAGAAAGTGACTCAGTTTTTCTGGGTCTCTTCCATGTATACAGAAGGTTACATGTTATTTAATAACATGTTTTTGTTACTAAACTTTCGTATGTTTTTCTCCTGTGAATCTGTGTTTTTCATTACAGGAGTGTCTCAGGCAAGAACCTAGAGAGTAGAAGAAATATTATTTTTTCTCTCTCACAAATACAAAAGGATGAGCTCCCAAAGGAAAGAAATGGAAGGAAAGAATGTCTATATGGGAAGGTAAGAATTAGAAGTTCTCTGATTATGCTAACCTAATCTAGCTGGGTAGGGGAATATTTTTCAGTGATAGAGTTCAAGGGAAACGGTGTAAGGTAGAACAGCTGATTGCCAAGTAGTTAGTAAACTATCATCTATGAAAAAGACTGATATTCCAACCAGGAAAGATCCCTGTGGAACTAGAGCCCTGAAAAAGAGAACTATAGAAGACCAGCAAAAAGAATTACAGTTTACTACGGGTGTTTGAGTAACTTTATTTACCTGCTATTTGCCTAAAATATAAAGAAGGTGTATCCTTAACTAACTTCATGTTATAAGTTTAGTTATGAGTTTATAGAGTAGAAAAGTCACACTTTAGTTTGCTGTGTTTAACAGAGGCATCTGACAAAACTTGTATCAGTTTCTTATTGCTGCTTTAACAAATTACCCAAATTTAGTGGCTCAAAACTAACAATTTTATTTTCTTATAGTAATAGAAGTCAGAAGTCCAAAATAGTTCTCACTGAGCTAAAATTAAGGTGTTAGTGAAGCATTCTTTGTGGGCATTCTAATGGAGAATCTGTTTCCTTACCTTTTCCAGCTTCTAGAAACCTCCTGCCTTCCTTGGTTCAAGGCACATTCCTATCTTCAAAGCTAGCAACATAGTATCTTCAAATCTCTCTGACTCTGACCTTCCTGCTTCCCTCCCTTTTTCATTTATAAGGACGCCTTTAATTACATGGGCCCTACCCAGACAATCCAGGATAATCTCCCCATTTCAAAGTCCTTAATTTAATCGCATCTAGAAAGTTCTCCCCCTCCCTCCACCATGAAAGGTAACATATTCACAAGTTCTAGGGATTAGAAAGTGGGCATCTTTGGGAGGTGGCACGATTCTGTCTACCATGGTGGTACTCAGTGACTTCTCTTAATAGGAAAGATGTTACCAAAAAATGTTCAACCCTAAAGGCTTTGTCTTTACATCTAAAAGAAGATGGTGTCTAGACACAGAGCATAACAGAAAATGAGTAGCCAGTTCTCGGTGGCAGGCCCTGGTAGTTCACACAGTTCACTGTGTGGGAAAGCTAAATAGCTTAAGTTATAGAAATGCATGCATATGTGCTGTCATAAGTGAAAACTAGCGTGATCCCCATGAAGCATTCATTATCTCTCCCTCAACCTTTTCCTCCAGATTCGATCTCAATTCTTTTCTCTGGTTCTCTTTCACAACCTGATCATTTCACCAGCATAGCACATTTTACATTGAATCTCTCTTTTTACAAATATGCCTCCACACTCAGATGGGAGATCCTCAAGGGCAAAGACAATGATTTCCTCACACAGGTGTTCCAGGGCCCACAGCAGAGTACTCAGCCCATATTAGGCACACAATACGTATTTGTTGAATTAGCCTCTATTTGTTCACTTTGGTCATTTTACTATCAAAACAAACTCCTTGGACAATAGTCTTCTCCTACTGTATGTTACTATTTTACACCCACAAAGGCATAACAATAGAGAACTCCACGGATGGGATTCAGATAATCCACGAGATCCCTGAATGCATGAACAAAATGCAGGGTGTGCGTGAGAAGACAAAACATCCTTTTCAGCAATGCCACCTTATGAGAAGAGTATTGATTATCTCTTGTTGCACTGTTGGAAGGAGTATTGCACATGTCCTTAGACAGTTTTGACAAGGTGAAGGTTCAACTTCACACAGAGCAGAATAAAAGACGGTACTTTATTTTTGAGAAGCAATTGGATGTTTTAATCGTGTCACTCTTGAATGGCCACAGTTACTTTTTCATAATGAAAGGTCTAATTGCTTTCAGTTCCAGCTTCCATTTTCAAGCTGGTCTGAGGCATTAGTGTCTGTCTCCATTAGCCTTTTGCTGCAAGTTATTTGTATGATACTTTCAGTGCCAGCTGTACTACAAAAATGTTGATGGCCAGTATCTTGGCCTGTGATAATTGTGTGCTTTCAGTGTGAGAACTGCCAAGATGTTAATTAGCCTAGTGTAAGGACTACATGTCAACGTTTTTATTTTCATTTTGATCTTTATCCAACATTATCTTCTTTTTAAGTAGATGTCTGCTAAAGTGTTTTGAGAGGTGCTTGTTTTCACAAAATAATCATCTTGGATTAGTGAGTTATGAACAGCTGTCTCGAGAACTGATTTAGTCCATTACTTGAAGCATGAACCAAAACATTATTGGTACACAGAGAATTTATGGGAAAATTCACTTCTGCCATGCTCTGACGACAGCAAAGCCAGTCAGGGTGCTCTTCTGGGACTAAAGCAATTTCACTATTCATAGAACTTTGATATCTAATGGTTTCTTGATTAGCAGAAAGAACTACACATATCAAAAAGCAGGTCAACAGAGAAAAGGAAGCTAAATAAGCTTCTTATGATTTCACTGTGAACGTTCTAATGTGGGTTTTTTTTTTTTTTTTGTTCCCTTTGGTCTGTTCTAAAATTGCTATTGTTAAGCAAAAGTTTGCGTACCACAACCCTGTCTTACATGGAATTAGGATTTCTGATTCATGGTCCAGCTTTCACCGCTCATTTTACTGATAGATTTTAGGGTTCTAGATTGAGTTTACCGATTTGGCAGCCAGGCAAATAATCATTAAAATTAAAAATGGCATGGCCCTGACAGTGAAGTCTTTGGGCATCTTGGGTACACAGAAATGGTTAGAGTTGCCACATGGCATGAGTGAGAGCTTCTATCCTGAAGGAGATAATCTACGCAGCATAATGCCTGGGACAGGTAGACACTGAGTGTTATATATTGTAATCCTCATCAGTGATGATGAAAATGCTAACAACAGTAATAAATTATTGTTCACACTGAGAGTGTAATGCCTGATTCTCAGATTTAATTATTGTTAGATTATCCTGGAAGAGAGCATTGTATAGTGAAATGGGTTTGGACATAGAGGATGTTAGGAGACTTGAGTTCTAGACCTGTTTATTACACATATAATTTTTATGGCCTTAAGAAAGTCAAATAATTTCTCTGGGTCAGTTTCTCTGGGTCTGTCAGTTTCCTTAATCATAAAACGAGGATGGGGATGGATATTAACTATAAGTTAGTAAGGTAAAATAAATGCTCTAAAATTGGATTGTGGTGATGGCTGTGCAACTTGGCACATTTACTAAAAATTACTGAATTATACACTTAAAATGGATGGATTTCATGCCATGTAAATGTGTTAAAAAGATGAACATGCTTATTCATTTTTTCAGCAAATGAATGGTATGTCCTGTTCTCAAAGAGCTTACAGTCTCAGATAGGAGATAGATAAATTTGCAATTATGCTGCTTTTCACCATTTACTCCGTGTCAATGTGTTTATACACATTAACCCTTTTAAAAATTAATCAATCAATTAATTAATTAATTAATTAAATTTTTTATGGTGACATTGGTTAACGAAATCCAAAAAGTTCTAGCTGTACACTTAAACAGTAAGGCATATATATATTTACACTGCATGTTCACCTCCCATAGTTAGATTTCTTTCTGTCACCACATATTTGACCCCCTTTACCCCATCTACCTTCCCCCTCTCCCTTACCCCCTACCCTCTGGTATCCACTAGCCTATAGTCCATGTCCATGAATCTCTGTTTGTTTGTCTTATTCCTTTATTGCTTTTAGGTTTCTATCCCACATATAAGTGATATCATGTGATTTTCAACATTTTCTGTCTGGCTTATTTCGCTTAGCATGATTATCTCGAGGTCCATCCGTATTGTTGCAAATGGCAGTATTTCATCTCTTCTTATGGCTGAGTAATATTCCATTGTATGTACCACAGCTTCTTTATCCAATTATCTATTACAGGACACTTCGATTGCTTCCATGTCCTGGCCACTGTGAATAATGCCCTTTTAATCTTCATAACTATTATCATTTCCCTTTCACAAATGAGGAATCTGCTATACATATTATTGGGGGTCACACATCCATTAAGTGGCAGAGCTGAGATTCAAGCCCAGATCTTTTGGCTCCAGAGTGTGTTCCTCTTAACTAGTAGCCCCCGTGGCTTCTTAATCATAATGTGCACAAAATAAGGCGTTTGGGAGTTGTAAAGGGCATGCAACAACCTTGAATGGTCAGGAAAGGCCTTTCAAAGGGGCTATGACATACATGCTGAATAACTGAGTAGTAGTTTGCCAACAAAGAAATGGAGGTAACATCTGAGAAAACAGAATACGTAAAAGCGCAAATGCAAGCAATCGTGATTTCTGAGCTCTCTTTCAGCTCTAATAGTTTAAATCAGGAAATAAATCGAAGTGACATAAATAGAAGTAATCGAGAAGAGTGTTAAAAATCCAATAGAAATAGTAAAAATGTCTTTAAAAATGTATGACTTCATAAAAGTTTCTTTTTCGTTTTAAAGCCTGTTGCAGAAGCAGCAAAAGGAGAAAATTCATTTATTATTTCATACGGCCTAATATTGCTGTTTTCTGGAGAGCAATTTTTCCTGTTTGAGTTACTTGGTGTTGAGAGAGGACAGGAAACATGACAGTTTTCCTATCTGTGTACTGAGGGGGATCCAGGCTCAGCCATCTGAGACTCCTCAGAGCAGTGTGAAATCGTTGTCTTTGTTTTAATTTCAGCCAGACAGGAAGAAGAGGGACGAGAAGGACACAAAGATAGCAAGTATCTGAGGCAAATACAGTCTAAATTCAGTGGGAATTGCTTTATTGAAGTGGCCTCATTTGCAGGCATATGGCTTTACAGCAAACTTTACCAAGATAATGAATTATATAAGCAAAGTGCTGTAGTTTGAATTTTCTCTATATTTTAAATATCTTCCTTGTTTTTGATAATATCCTTTTCTCATTTACTATTATGTTTTTAACATTATCTCTTTAGTTTATTTATCAATTCACCAATTTTTCTTGTTTCTATTTCAGAACTGTTTGCTTTTCACTTTATTTCACCTTTGTGTCTGTATTTTTAGGTGCTCCTTTTGTTAATTTCTTAAAATCTTATTTTATTAGCTCACTTTTTTTCAGTTAAAGCTTATAACGCAATCAATTTGTCTTTAAGCATAGCCTTGGCCATAATTTTTAATGAGTAATATGAATTTACTGAGGTATACACTCACTAAATTGATCAAGAATCTTTAATTCTTGATTTTAGTCATGATCTGCTGACTCTGCCTTTCCCATCATTTGTTAATATCTTAGATTTAATACCATTTAATTTAATACCATTTTGATTATATGCACTGCAGTCATATTAGGCAATTCTAGTGGAAATTTAGTAAGAACAGTAAAATACACAAACTCAAATAACCATTGTGTGAAAGTGACAGGAAATGTCAATATAAGGAAAATAATCTATTATAACAAAGAGGCATACAAACTATTAAAAATAAGTAGTGCTGAGCATGGTTTAGGTTACTATATGAAAATAATATGTATAGTCGCAAATGAGAATACTGTTTTTGAGGGAAATAAAATAAAAAATTACTCAAAATAAATAGGTGCTGATTATCTTCGAGTTAGATTCAGAAAAGGGGAGGAAATCCAACACTTTAAATTGGTGGATCTCTGGGACCTTGAATCCAACAACATTGAAAGATTTGCTTTCTACTTGACTCTCTGACCATGAAAGAATACCGGCAGTGTCATTTATATTGTTAGCAAAGCCTGAGAAATTTATGACTTTAGGAAGAAAGTACCTTCCTTGGAAACAGTGAGACAAACTCAGCTTTGGGCAGAGATAGCACTAACCAATCTCAGTGGAATGAACATAGAACTTAAGAGATAGTAGGGAATGTGGAACACGTCTGGAATGAAATAAATAATGGAATGCAGACTATGGTGGATGAGTTGGAGGGAAGGGGATTTATGGATATGAACTCTGCTTCCCTTGCTTCTGTATTTCTAACCTAATGTGTCTTCTGTTCTGTCAGTTGGCATGCTGAAGTGGCAATCGAGTAAGCAGGGGAATTCTAGGAAGTTTAGAGAAGTCTAGGAAGTTTAAAGTCTAGTCTAGGAAGTCCAAACCTTGCTGAATTCTTATACACATGGAGGTGATCATATGAGGGTGGAGTTCACTGACTCCCATAGTTCACATGAATTTCTCAGTCTGCTTCCATCCATTTTCTTAACACTACATCCCTTGACACTATTTATGATGCTACAGAGGTGAAACCTGATTGATATGTGCATCTATGCTTGGTTTAAGACGCTGTTAGTACACTCAGAGCAAGTGTGATAAATAGATTTTGTGTTTCTCTAGGAGCCTCACCATGTAAATTGATGACTGCTGCCCAGGGGAATGAGCAGGGCCTGAGGACATGAAGAGAGATTAGTTTAAGTGTGACAAGGCCATAATCTGTAACAAGAAACATCTATCATTGTCACAAGAGAACCACAGTGCTAGGAAGACCCTCTATGCTTGGAAAAAGACTCCCACTTCACGGCTGACAGTTCAGGCCTCCTTAGCACAACTCCACTTGTTCCCTCCAAAAAAGCTCGTTTATTCAAATTTGACAAACTAATTACTGCTACCATTTGGTTTTGAATGACTCAATTATGGCTGCAGTCACTTGGCTTAGTAATTACCAAAATTATGGTTTGGGCCCAAGTCCAGTTCTGTCTGTCTTCTCCTCCCTACAGAAGCAGAAAGAGGCACTTTTATAGAAAAATAGATGGTGATTCAGGAGCCAGGTTGTAACGATTTATTTTAAATGGCCTCAGTCAATGGGACATAAAACTAAATAGCCTGGCTTAAGAATAGGGCTAAATTTTTTCTTGCTCTTTAAGAAAACTGATACCATGTAACTACAGGCTTGGTTTAAATGGATAATTCTAATCGCTTCATGAATGAAGCAAAAACTATTTTTCCCCTTTTAGTCCTGTTCTTCTGCTAACCTTATTAAAGTGTACTAACTGATCATTAATCCATTGTGTTTTGGTTTAATTAGAGTGAAGATTCTAGGTTCTTAACCCCTCTTTCCCAGGTTGGTTTTGGAGAGAAGAAAGCACGAGGGGTTGAGGGCGGGGAGGGATACAGATTTTAGAGATTCTGCAGGCATAGTTTTACTTGGTTTGGAGGTTTGGCAGAGTTTTATTGCTGAAATCACTAGGCATATAGGGGATAATGTTTAGTCAAATAAAGAACATTGGAAAGTTTCAAATTATTTTTGTTGTTTTTGTCCTGTGTAACCTTGGTTAAGTCACTTAATTTCAGTAGTGTTGATTTCCTTAATTTCTGAATATAAATTAATATGAGTTATTTTTCTCATGAGGTTTTTGTCT
>NW_011888884.1:5333901-5338922 GCF_000151845.1 Pteropus vampyrus | reverse complement strand
TTTTTGAGGGAAATAAAATAAAAAATTACTCAAAATAAATAGGTGCTGATTATCTTCGAGTTAGATTCAGAAAAGGGGAGGAAATCCAACACTTTAAATTGGTGGATCTCTGGGACCTTGAATCCAACAACATTGAAAGATTTGCTTTCTACTTGACTCTCTGACCATGAAAGAATACCGGCAGTGTCATTTATATTGTTAGCAAAGCCTGAGAAATTTATGACTTTAGGAAGAAAGTACCTTCCTTGGAAACAGTGAGACAAATTCAGCTTTGGGCAGAGATAGCACTAACCAATCTCAGTGGAATGAACATAGAACTTAAGAGATAGTAGGGAATGTGGAACACGTCTGGAATGAAATAAATAATGGAATGCAGACTATGGTGGATGAGTTGGAGGGAAGGGGATTTATGGATATGAACTCTGCTTCCCTTGCTTCTGTATTTCTAACCTAATGTGTCTTCTGTTCTGTCAGTTGGCATGCTGAAGTGGCAATCGAGTAAGCAGGGGAATTCTAGGAAGTTTAGAGAAGTCTAGGAAGTTTAAAGTCTAGTCTAGGAAGTCCAAACCTTGCTGAATTCTTATACACATGGAGGTGATCATATGAGGGTGGAGTTCACTGACTCCCATAGTTCACATGAATTTCTCAGTCTGCTTCCATCCATTTTCTTAACACTACATCCCTTGACACTATTTATGATGCTACAGAGGTGAAACCTGATTGATATGTGCATCTATGCTTGGTTTAAGACGCTGTTAGTACACTCAGAGCAAGTGTGATAAATAGATTTTGTGTTTCTCTAGGAGCCTCACCATGTAAATTGATGACTGCTGCCCAGGGGAATGAGCAGGGCCTGAGGACATGAAGAGAGATTAGTTTAAGTGTGACAAGGCCATAATCTGTAACAAGAAACATCTATCATTGTCACAAGAGAACCACAGTGCTAGGAAGACCCTCTATGCTTGGAAAAAGACTCCCACTTCACGGCTGACAGTTCAGGCCTCCTTAGCACAACTCCACTTGTTCCCTCCAAAAAAGCTCGTTTATTCAAATTTGACAAACTAATTACTGCTACCATTTGGTTTTGAATGACTCAATTATGGCTGCAGTCACTTGGCTTAGTAATTACCAAAATTATGGTTTGGGCCCAAGTCCAGTTCTGTCTGTCTTCTCCTCCCTACAGAAGCAGAAAGAGGCACTTTTATAGAAAAATAGATGGTGATTCAGGAGCCAGGTTGTAACGATTTATTTTAAATGGCCTCAGTCAATGGGACATAAAACTAAATAGCCTGGCTTAAGAATAGGGCTAAATTTTTTCTTGCTCTTTAAGAAAACTGATACCATGTAACTACAGGCTTGGTTTAAATGGATAATTCTAATCGCTTCATGAATGAAGCAAAAACTATTTTTCCCCTTTTAGTCCTGTTCTTCTGCTAACCTTATTAAAGTGTACTAACTGATCATTAATCCATTGTGTTTTGGTTTAATTAGAGTGAAGATTCTAGGTTCTTAACCCCTCTTTCCCAGGTTGGTTTTGGAGAGAAGAAAGCACGAGGGGTTGAGGGCGGGGAGGGATACAGATTTTAGAGATTCTGCAGGCATAGTTTTACTTGGTTTGGAGGTTTGGCAGAGTTTTATTGCTGAAATCACTAGGCATATAGGGGATAATGTTTAGTCAAATAAAGAACATTGGAAAGTTTCAAATTATTTTTGTTGTTTTTGTCCTGTGTAACCTTGGTTAAGTCACTTAATTTCAGTAGTGTTGATTTCCTTAATTTCTGAATATAAATTAATATGAGTTATTTTTCTCATGAGGTTTTTGTCTAAATACAATAAAGTACTAAAAGAAATAAAAAGAAATAAAAAAACAAAGGCAACAAATAGTTAAAAATATGGCAGACATTAAAGCAACTATATCAATAATTATTTTAAATATGAAGTGACTAAATACACCAATAAGAGACAGAGACTGTCAGAGTTGGTAAAAAAAAAAAGATCCCACTATAAGTTGTTTGTAAGAAATCCACTTTAAAGATTTAGATTAAAAGAAAAGGAATGAAGAATGATATACTATGCTAACACTTATCAAAAGAAAGCTGAAGTAGTTATATTAATTTTAAACAAAGCAGACTTGAGAACAAAGACATTTTTCAGAGATAAAGACAGACATTATATAATGATAAAAGGGTCAGTTATCTAAGCAAACATGTACGTAACAAAAGAGCTTCAAAATACATGAAGCAAAAACTGTTAGAATTGTAAGGAGAAAAGGACAAACACACTATTATAGATGGCCTTTTAAATACCACCCCTCTTTCAGTAACTGACAGACAAAATGGGCAGAAAATCAGTAAGGATATAGTTGACCTGAACCACACTATCAATCAACTTGATCTAATTGACATTTATAGAATACTCTATTCAACAACAGCAGAATACACATTCTTCACAAGTTCACATGGAACATTCACCAAAATTGAGAACATTCTGGCTGAAAAAATACACATTAACAAATTTGAAAGAATAGAAATCATACAAAGCATTCTGTCAGACCGCAATAGAATTAAATGTGGAATTAATGACAGAAAGATAGGTGGAAAAGGTCCAAATATGTAAAGAATTGGGGACCACAGGGAAGACAGAACTGGAACAAAGCATAGACTCAGAAATTTGTTGTTGCTCTGTGTGTGTGTGTGTGTGTGTGTGTGTGGAGAGAGCAGCTCTGTTCTGTTCTTAGCTATAAAGAGGAAAATATCAGGGTTGGGTTGAGATTTCATCACTCTCTCTGAGAATTAAGTTAGTAAGCATTCCCTTGTAAAAACTGACATGTCCACAAATGTAATAGATCCTAATTATTTGTGAATTCTATATTTGTGAATTTGCCTGCTCCCCCAAATTTATCTGTAACTCTAAAATCAATACTCGTAGTGTTTCCATGGTTATTCATGGACACGGGCACAGTGGTGAAAAATTTGAGTGACCCAACTCGCACATTCCCAGCTGAGGTTGAGAAAGGTGATGATGCTCTGCCCTCGCGTTTCAGCCCCCACACTATAAATAGCTTTCCTTTCCGTAGTCTATTTGGTGCCATGTGTTTTGCATTTTTGTGCTTTTTGGGGGCGGGGGGAGGGGGGAGGCTGATTTTGCTGTTTAGAATGACCTCATTAAACAATGTGTCTGTAAACAGACTCAAATAGAACAAGGTTATGTATCATTACATAGATGAAAATGTGACCAGAGGCTCAAAGGAATCTAACTCTATATTTCCCCTAGGAGCAATGGTTCAAAATTCAATAATTCAGTGTTTCTGATGACTTTATAGAACAAAATTACCTTTTATAATGAGAAACAACCATAAGCACAATTGTCGACACCCACTAACTACTAGACATTGAACTTTGTGGTACTTATGGAAAATTTATTCAACAAATATGTATGGGTTCTTTCAATGTGCCAGACTTTTTCAAAGTAATGAGGAAACAGTAGTGTTTAAACAAAAATCCTCACCCTTCTTTCCTAATGGGACTTATATTTTAGTAAAGGCAGAAAGGAAATAGATACATGAATGTATAATATGTTGGTGATGGTAAGTGCTTTGAAGAAACCTTCCACACCCTGGTATACAGAGTACGTAAATGAAACTCAGAGAAGTTATTTAAGCTGTTTGTGAAAAACAAATCCAAATGAAAAATGTTAAAATTCAAGCTCATATTTTTGGGCTTCAAATCCCATGCTCTTTGAACTAATTTATACTTCATCCTTCTCATGAATGCACATACCACATACTCCAACTTCTTGGTAGAACTACTTCTAGCTCCTGTGAGGAAAAGCTTATCTCAAAACAATAGGAGTCTGTAGAACAATGATTTTCAACATGGGGGCCAATTTGGGCTCCCCAGGGGATGTTTGACAATATCTAGAGACATTTTGGTTTTCATACTTGGGAAGTGGGTGATTGGCATTTGATGAGTAAAGACCAGGGATGGTGCTTAACATTCTATAAAGTAAAACAAAGAATTATCTGACCCTAATAGCACTTAGGTGGAGAAATTCTGCTCTAGAGCCACTGTGGAACTTGGAAAAAGACAGAAGAGCAGGGCTTCCAAGTAGCTAGCTCAGGACTCAGATGGGGAAAGAAAGGATCTGATCTTTTGGCTTCCAGTGATCAGATTAATTGTTCAGCATCATCCAGCTATTGTCAACTTAAGATTTTAAAAGTCTGAAGTGCTCTTACTTTGGATGCCAATATATATCCCTTTCCCAACGAACTTGTCCTCTCTAACCTGCTTCAGAATTTTGAGTATTTAGGAACCTAGGAGTGAAAATAAGAAGAAAGAGAAAGGAAGAAAATAATGGCAGAAAAAAAAATGAAGGGATGGACTAAAATAAAAGTATCTGAAAGAGAAACCTGAATGGCCCTCTCTTATGTTCTTCCTTCTTTCCTCCTTCCCTCTCATCATTCCTCCAGTTCTCCCCACTCTCTTCCTTTCAATAGATATTTATTCATTTTACTCTGCTAGGCACAGTGTATTTGTGAGATTATCTCTGAGGGCACTTTATTACTAATAAGCATAGGATTTTACAAAGTACATTTTATATCTATTATTTCATTGAAGTTTTTCATAAGCTTCATTTCACAGAATAAACCAAGACTGAGGGAGCATATGTGAATTTACCCAGGGTAACAGTAGAAAAAGAACTCATGCCTATACTGTTTTTCTCTATATAATGCTGACATAGATATGAAGGTTATGGGGATGTGTAGTTCTATATTGTCCTGCAGTTACAAAGGTATCAGAAGTGGTGTTTATTTTGGGTTATAAAAATCATACAAAACACATTTCTCTTAGTTTCAGATATTAGAGCATAGCGATTAGACATTTATGTAATTTACAAAGTAATGCTCTGATTAGTCTAGTACCCACCTGGCACTATACAGAATTATTACAATATTAATGACTAAAACACAAAACACATTTTTTTAAATAGGTGATGAGCTATCTTGGGTATTCATAATGAAA
>NW_011888884.1:5320580-5333181 GCF_000151845.1 Pteropus vampyrus | reverse complement strand
CTATATTAATTCTTTAGAGTTAGAATTGCTAGGTTAAAGAACATGATATTTAAATGCTGATGTTTATGTCTAATTTGCTTTTCAGAGTTTGATACACTAATTTGAGAGAGAAAGAGAAAATCAGTGTGTCTGAATCCTCATTGCCTTATCAGTGCTGGGTTTTCTTGAGCCTGTTATTATTAATTTGAGGGAATAGTTTTTTTCTTAACTTTATTCTAGAATTTATTCCATGGAGTCAAACAGTAGACAAATTTGCATGGAATGTTTTTAATAGATATTTTTCATTCCAGATGAAGAATTAATTTCAACCAATTTTTCTCACATAAGACTATGAAATATAATCTGTTCAGGGCAATGTCATTAGATTTCTCATCTGATTGTGAGTGCCCTAATTGCGTGGAGAGTACTCAAAATGAGTCTGACTATAACTCTTGTTCCAACAAGAGTGGTGATGACTCTGTATATTCAAGATCAAGAAAGAAACCCAAGCCTTCTTCTGGTGTGCAGTGCTTTGCTCCTCAGTGTTTTTCCACCAGGCCAGAGAATGACAACAAAAAAGACTCAGCGTTTCTTCCCTCAGATGAGGAAAGCTATGTCCAGTCATCTCAGAACAATCCCCTCAGTCTGAACCCTGAGGGCATTACAAGGAAAACCAGACCATTGCGAGAGCTGACGCTCGAAGAATTACTGAGGGAGTTTGGGGATAGCTGGAAGTTCCACCCCAACTCCATGTCTTTGGGCCACTTCAGAGATCAGGTGGTAATGAAGTTCAGAAGAGCTCTGTATTATTCTGGAATATGGGTGACACATGTCCAAGGCTACAGACTTGAAAAGCACTTTTCAGCTAATTATTTCAAGAGAAACCCGAGTTGCCTACAGCGGCTAGTCCCCTGGCTGAAACGGGAACTAACGGCTGTTTATGGAGATTATGGCTATACCGTGAAGAATATCCTAAACACCATTCTCCATCACATGACAGAATATGATCTGGACAGTGAGTCCTTTATTCACCTCCTGGAACCGTATCTCCAACAACACACCCACCATTTTCTGCATGAGTTTATCAGTTTTGTTCACTCACCTTATAACATGGAGACTTATGACCAACGAGCCATCTATCAATGTTCTGTTTCACCATGGGTGAAAAAGAAGTCCATTGCATCGGCTCCTGTTTTGCCTTTGCCAAAGGATCAGGCTCTGCTGGAATCTCAGTATGATACGATGCAGTCCAGAAACACCCACGGCCAGTGGAATAATGAGAGGCCTCTGTCAGGCTTGAAACAGTTTCCAAGTGGTAACTCTTCTTTGAAGGAATTTGAAATCCCACTAGTCCATCATAAAACAGCAAGCAAAATTCATGCTTGGATCAAAGACAAACCAGAATCAGGTGACCATAAAAGCATGATTTCTACTAATAATATGTCACTGAACTGGGCTACACCAAGGGAGAGGGGCCCAGGTTTATTGAATTGCAAGCAAAATGTTCAAGAAAGGAAGACAGAAGGGATAAAGTTGCTTCCTGGTCACGGACTGGATCTGGGAAAAGACGAAACAGCTGCACACGCCTTCAGTTCCTCGGCAATTTTTAATCAGGGGAAGCAAAGGAAGCATAGTTCTAAAGAAACAGGGGTTTTGAGCCTAGGCCAGCAGATCAATTTACAGAAAAAAGAAGCAGAAAATAATAAATACTCAGATACTTCACCAAAGATCTTTCAAAGACGATTGCCCAGAGACACTTCCTTGATTAGTTGCACATGCAGAAAGAGGGACCCTTCATGGAGCTGCAATTCAGAAAATGCCCTTTCTTCTAAGAGAGATGGCAGGAAGCTGAGCTCTTCCAGAAAAAAGAGGATGAAATGCAGACAATCTTCCCCATTTGTAGAATTGGGTTCACACACCAGTAGAAGGACCCAAAGACAATCAAGGTCCAGTACTCACAGATCCAAATCTTGGTGTGTTAGACTTTCAAAAAGATCTGTAAGCAGAGAATCAAGTAATCCTCCTCTGAGAGGGAGCCACAGAAGCAAACACTTCACCCAGAATATATGCTGTGAGCCTTCAAAAGAAAAGAATATGCATGGCTATGAATCAAGGTATGGGAGGGCATCTTCAACCACAGTCCAATACATGAAGCTTCCTTCAAATGCTGGGAAGGGGCCCAAGTGTCCTTCTAAAAGTGAAAGTGCTTCCCAAGCTGGAAGCCACTGTAACAGTCCCACATGCTTACAGAATGAGAAATACAGATCCCCGAGTAAAGAAGACATAATGCAAAAAGCTGCATTTCCTGGAGCTAGAAGAACCAGAGCAGTTGGGCGCAAAAAAACCAAATGCCATTGTCTGGATATACAAACGACAGAAGTAGTCAGAGATGAAGTGGGGGATCTGAATGCTATAAGGCAGGTGAGTGCACCTGCCTGCAGGAGGCAAACCCAAAAGAAAAAGAATTCAAGCCTTAAGAAACATCACCTGGCTGAGAATGAACATAAAGGAGACAAAGTATCAGAAACACAGAGGTATAAATTGTTTTAAAAGGCAAATCAGTTTACCACTGAGGATCTCTGAAAGTATGAATGTAATCTGAAAAAGATTACTAAAAAGATTCATCCTATCATTTTGTAACTGGAACTAAAAACATAACAATTAAATTCAAGGCTTCGTTTGGACACAAATGCATATTATTAAATTGGTCATATATATAAATATTATTTGTCTTTTTTCTTCTTAACTGAATTCTTAAAATATTTGACATAATTTTTAGTTCCCAGATTTAACTGTGAAGATTGGCTGCCAGAAGTAGCAACACCACAGAGACTATATTAACAACAGGAGTATACATGTTACTTAACACAAAAGTTATGCATATTAAGTCTTTCTAAACACAAGTGTTATTCATAAATACATATATATGTATATATTCCAGACCTGGAAAATAAGAGGGCATGATCACTGTCTTATGATATAGTTATTGCCTCCAAGTATTTCACAATCTAGTTTTGAAAACAGCTATAAATAAATAGGAAAAATGAACATCTATAGGATATTGAGAACTGCTTTCCTACCTCCCTACCCTGAAAACTGTGCCTTCTTCACACACTGACATCTACGTATCTTCATCAAAAGCCACCATGTTTTTAGATGACACTGATTCCCTACTCACTGCAACTCAGTCCAGTGGTTGTGACAATACCTAAGCCAAGCTAACCACAGGATTTTGCCCCTCTGGTCACATAATTAATGAGCCCATTGCAGTCAAGTTTCAGTACTTCCCTGATATTTTTCAAACTGGTTCTGATGAAAAGGATCATTGTCCCCTCCCTAGTGGCAGAGGGTAAAAGATTTAAAGTTTGGACACTACTTATAGCTACATTTCTCAATTTGTTAAGAAAGTCAGTTTGAGGTAAGAGAGGAGAAAGCTAACAAAGAAAAGTGAGATAAGTCATGAGGAGAGATTCTTGGAGTCAGGACCTGGATCTTCTAGAACTTGAGCTGTCCTTTTGCCCTTCACAGGGTTTTATTTTTTAAACCCTTCATTAGGTTTTGAGATTTCCAATTACTTGCAACCAAGCAATTCTCTGTGAAGTGGAATGATGGAAGTCTGTGAGAGAGTAGACAGGGATCAACAATTCTCTTGGGGAGGTTCCTGAAGCCTTCTTGGAGAGGTGATGTATGAGCTTCAAGAGTGAATAAGAGTTTTCTATGTAAATGTGTTGGAAGGAGCCATCGAGAAAAGTGAGTAACTTGAAAAAAAAAGGGGGGCGGGGAATTTCCAGCACTTTCTCTCCAACTGGGAAATTTAGAGCGAGGCGCTGAGGAAGGAGGCTGATGCCACATTATGAACAGGAATGGAACATGAATTTTGTGGGTGCACAGCAGGCGTGAAGCACCTAAATGCAGCACAGGACTCAAAATTCAAATTTATATTTTTTAAATAACATTTTATTTTAATAACGCCCTTTTAAAAAGTCAAGACATGTTTTTTAAGAAATCTTAGAAAACCTGTGTAAAGGATAAAAATGTGTTCCTGTATATTCAGTTATAAACTGAATACATCTGTGTGTGTGTGTGTGTGTGTGTGTGTGTGTGTGTGTATACACACTTTCATTAAGTTAAATGAGCAATCCATTATTGACCATAAGGTAAAACTGTCATGGAAAAAAATTCATGAGAATATATGTAAAGTCTTAAAATTAGCAAAAGGAAATCAGTTGTAGTGGTCCAAGGTCGCCACAACTTAGTAGTAGTTAACATTAGAAAAGAAAGCAAAACTGTTATTGTGGTCAAAAGTATACTTATGAATCAATGTTAGGCTGCATTCAAAACTGCAGAGAATTTCTCTGGGTAGGGAAAACCAAAATAGAGATCTAAATATCTTCAAAAACATGAACGGATGTTCTCTAGGAAAGTATATTTCTATGGGTGAGTTGGAGAATAGTATATTTCTATGGGTGATTTCATTTCAGGA
This sequence comes from Pteropus vampyrus, assembly GCF_000151845.1. Classification (NCBI taxonomy): domain Eukaryota; kingdom Metazoa; phylum Chordata; class Mammalia; order Chiroptera; family Pteropodidae; genus Pteropus; species Pteropus vampyrus. The sequence continues at coordinate 5,328,719 of NW_011888884.1, read as the reverse complement.
GAAAGTTACAGAGAGGTAATTTTTGCTTAATCAAAGAAAGCCTGTCCTGTCAGTGTAGCCATAAGGTTCTTATGAGAGTGGACATATGGTAAATCAAGAGGCCAATGGAGGAAGGAGCTCTCATCTTCAAGAATGTTCATGCTTGGCTGGATCCCAATAATATGAGAAATCTGACTGGATGTTTTTATAAATTCTCATTTAACTCAGAGATTCCAAGATTCATTAAAGAGTTATAGAAATTTGCTAATGAACCGAACATATCATAACTTTAAATAGTGAAAAAACTTTTCTTGGATGGGAAAAAGAAGAAAAAAAATTCAATAACACAGTAACAATAATATTGAAAGTTTACTATTTGTGAGATACCCACATACTTTATGAGATATTATTTGAATCTACACTTTATAGATGAAGGAAACTGAGGCTTAATGATGTTACTTGCCAAAGGGCACGAAGCTAGTAAATGTTGCACTCTGGATTCAAACCCAGATGGCCCTAACTCCAGAGTCACTGATCTAAAACTCAACTTGACACTGGCTACTTTTTTGTCGTTGTTGTTGTTTTCAATTATCTACTATCTTTCATACCCTGTGGTGAACACATTCACAAACATTATTTCATTTTACCTTTAAACAATAAGGTTGGTTTAATCATACCTGTGTTTTCAATGAGAAAAACAAGTTTCAGAGAGGTTATAGTATAACAAGCAACAGAGCCAAGAACCAAACTATAGGTCTAACTGCCTATGCTTTGTGTTTATACAGCTTATCATGCCTGACTGAGCTTTTCAAGTCTAACTAAAATGTATCTATGACCCTTACTCACCTAATCTGTGCTATCGAGAACACTTTTTCATTCAAAACCCAGAATACTAATATAACCATGCATGGTAAAGCATTAAGGGTTGCTTCTATTTATTTATAAAGATAAAAGCCAATTCCTCTTTCTCAAGTTCACCCTGAATTGTCCTTTTGATGGTAATGGGTTTTATCTCAGCCAACTGGGAAGAGGCAGGTGAATGATTTTCAATACATATGCTTCAGTTCATATATTGTCTTCTATGACATGTGGGTTAGCTGAGACGCTGAAGCCCAGGGGCAGTTTTCATCTCTGTCCTTGACTCTAATGCTCTTTGGGGTACATTTTATTACCTAATGATAGGCAGATAAGGAGAAATAAGATTTCTGAAGAGATTTGAGTCACTATCAGGTGCAAATATTCTTTAAAAATGAGTTATTAATGTTTATATCTTTTTATCATGCATATTCTAGCTAATGTGTATTTCTTAATCCCCACAGCCACTGCTTAGGAAAGGCCTTCCATCTGTGCTCCCTGGAACCAGTAGTGTATCCTTCTAACTGGTTTCCCTGCCCCTGTAATCTTTCTTTCCACATTATCAGCCAAACTGCTACAGTAATTCCAATAAACAAACTTATTTGTATAATTTCTCTGCCTAAAATTCTCCATTGGTTCCCTGTTGCATAGAGGATAAAATCTAAATTCTTCAGTCTTGCATATAAGGACTCTCTGGCCCCAGTCCATTCTTATATTCTTTTGTCCTGAAGGACAAAACACATACAACACAGACATACATACATATTCATCATGCATGAGGACATATATACACACATCCTCATGTCTGCATACATTGTCTCTATCAACAGAATAGATTGTAACTTCTCTGCCTTAGACAAATATATTCTCTTCCCAACACTTATTTCATTGTCTTCCATATAGTAGGTGTTCAATTAACATATTGCTTCTAATTGATCTGATACTATTGAACTGTATGATCTTGCATAAGTTAGTTAATTTTCCTGCAATTCAGTTTTAACCTCAGTTAAATGAAATTGATTCAATCACTTTCTGAACCACTGATCTAACATTCTGTAAAACAATGTCACAGTCTGCCATCTGAACCTTCTCATACTTCATGTCAGTGGTTGTGACTGGACTCATCATTCACTCTCACCTAGCTTTTTTTTTTTTTTTAATCACATTATTGAGATCTATGGAGGATTTTCAGTTTTTTTAGTGGCCTGTAATATAAGTTGGACTTGGCAATACTCTACTGGAGGATTTTTTAGATTTCTTTAAATTTCTAATATTCTATAAATCTTTGACTCTTGAATATAATTAAGTTAAATAGTCACTTCAAAGTGACTATTAAGCTACTAGAAGTATTGTTATAGCTAAGTACTGATAACAAATTTAATCATATTATTAACAGATCCAAAATAAAATCTTAGGAAATTGTTTAGCAATACTGTCACATTTTTGTCTTATTGATATATAATTTATTAATGTAAGTTATAAGAACACAGGTAGCTTTAACAGTTTCAGTAATGCTCCACTGTAAAACTGCTTAGGTTGTTGACAGGTATATTTTTTATGTTATAAACAAATATGTTATAAATATTATTTTTAGGTAACAAACACTATACAAAACATTTTGAAATATGAAGATTCTATATATATGCTTTATTTACCAGTCACTCAGAAGAATAGGTACCATATTGCCGCATAATTATAGTGCCTGGATTTTAAAACAGGCAAGGAACAGATGCAACAGCCTAATTGCTGATTCAAGGAAATGATCAATTGCTTCCCTGTTTAACCCTTTAATGCTTTCTCAGATTCTACTGTCTACTCTACCAAGTTCTTTGCTTCCCGCCCCACCCTCCCCGCCCACCAAAATATGGTCTAAGGACTCAAGATGTAATGATACCAGTGAAATGTCATGTCCTCAATCAGGCCAGGCCATTGTTCAACTTCATATTATTTCTTAGCTCAGAATGTTCTTTGCTCCACTGTTTAGACAATACTTTCTAGAATCCATCCAAGGAACACCTTCTCTTATTTGATATTTGAAAGCTTATTTGATATTTTCCCAAATGTCAAGCTGTTAAAAGTGAACAATTACTTCCTCTGTGCCCCCATACAAACTTGTATTGTAATAACAAAAGAAACATTTTTGACTTTATACCTTCCATGTCTGAGGCTACCCTCCCCTTCTTCCTGCCCCAAGGATGAGAGTTTTTTAAGACAAGGCACATAGTAGGTGCTTAGTAAACACTGAATGGATAAGTAAATGATGAAAGATACAAAGCTTTATATGTGAGTTGAGTAGGATCAACAGTTGTAAGATCCATCATGGGGAAATAGTGACAAGCAAGGTCCCTGCCATGAAATCCAATGTGACCCATTTCAACCTCTCTTCTGTACAGAACCTAAAAATCAGTCAACTGTGCCAAACAGGGTAAATCCCAAGGAGATTCTAACAGATGCCCTTAGATAATCACTTATCTATTAATATGAATTACTCTGCACTACATCAAAATGATACTTGCTACTTGTTAGAAATTCAGAGTCTCAGACTCTAACCTGAATCAGAATTTTAATATTCATTTTAATATTATCTCCAGTGACTCATATGCACATTATTTTGAGAAACACTTTTTAAAAATAACAGTGTGAAGCTAAACTCCAGCTAGAAATTATGCTTTTATCCAAAATTTTAAAATACATGTCTACTATCACATGCTATCCAATAATTTTGACTATAATAAACAAGATTTTAGGTTGAACAAAAAATTGAGGTAGTCTGAACAGAATCTAATTAATAAACTTATGTAATTGTCCATTATTTATAACCGCTTGAATAAGTCCCTCCAGAAATATAGATAGGTAGGTAGGTAGGTAGATTAGACAGACAGACAGATAGATATAGACAGACTGCATAATTTTTACATTATATGTGTAGGAAGCAGATGGATTATTCTATACACGGATTCATGGAACGTACGTGAATGTAAATTCATGGGCAGAAATACACTAGTAGGGAATGTTCATGAAGTCCATTAGGATCAAGCTCTGATCAAACAAACAAAGCTTTAAGAAACACAAATGTAACCAGAGCATTTTAAAAGTATTTAAAGAGGCAGTATAGCAAAGTAGCTTAAAGCTTCTCCAGAGCCAGGCTATCTGGATTCGAATCCTTATTGTATGCTTATTAGCTGTTTGGCCATGGGCAAGTTATTCGAAACATTGTTCCTCAATTTCCGCATCCATAAATGAGGATAATAATAGATCTTAGCTCAAAGGGTTGTTATGAGGAGTCAATATAAGTAAAATGCTTAAAACAGTGCCTAGCGCATAGTGCTATATGTGTGTGTGTGTGTGTGTGTGTGTGTGTGTGTGTGCGCGCGCGCGCGCGCGCGCACACGCGCTATTGGCTATCATTTATTATCATTATTACTATAAAGATTTGGCATATGAGAGGACACAGGTTGGTCTAGACATAGGAATTGGCCCATCACAAGAATTGAAGAGGCAGAAAACAAAGGAAGGCAAATGGGAAATCGTGATGTGATGAGCATGATTGGGATTTTGAGCATAAATAATCCGGCAATAGGACACTCAGGAGGGTCAAGCTACCATAAAAGGAACAGGGAGACAGAGACAAAAAGGAAACTACCAATTATTGAATACATACAGTGTGCTGGGACAGTGTCAGCAGCTTTCACTTAGATAGCTGGTTTAATCCTAGGCTTACTGATCAGGTCTGTCTTGTTAACCCCATATTAAACATGTGGAAATTGAGACTCAGAGATGCTAAATGAATTATTTAAGATTTAAAAAGTAGAAGGTGACAAAACTTGACTCAAATAAAGGGCTGCTTAGATTTAACAATCCTACACTTCACGCTTATCTAAAATAAATCCACTTGTTTAACCAGTAGGAAATGGGCTAATTCTTTCCAGTATGATTTAAGCTCTTTTAAGGATGATGATGATGATGGTGGCAGTGCCTGACACTGATATATAAGCACTACAACAGTGCCAAGCACTATTCTAAACATATGCCTCGCGTTACCTCTTTTAATTTTACCAAGAACCCTTGAGGAAGATATATTATTATGATTCCTGTTTTGCAGATTAAAAAGAAAAAAAAAAAAACAAAAAACCTAGGCACAGAGAACTTAGGGAACTTACTCAAGGTTACACATGTAATGGTGGCAGAGCTGGGCTTTTAACCCAAGCAATATGGAACCAGCATCCATGCACTTAACCATCCCAATGTACTGTCTGTTGTTAAAACAGCAACAGCAACATGTTGGAGGAGAGGCAATGAATTTATGTTTTTTAGCACCTATTGCATATTAAAATATATGCTCCCTTATCTAATTCTTAACACCATGATATGTGGTAGGGAACAGTTTTGATGATATGAATGAGAGAAATAGAAAGCCCTAAAATAACCATGTTTTAGTTAAACTAGAATTCAGAAAAATAAATCTCTTGATCAGGAGTCAGCAAAATTTTTCTGTAAAGGGCCCGATAATAAATATTTTAAGCTTTGTAGGAACACAGTCTCTGTAGCAACTAATTATCTCTGCCATCACAGCATAAAAGCAGCCAAAGATGGTGCAAAAAGTGTTGCTGCACCAGATTTGGCCCATCATTTTCAGATCCCTGTTCTTGATCTTTAAGTGCTAAAAAGAATATACATTTTTCATTTATGATTACCGGTTAGTACAATTCATGATTTAAAAAATAGATATAGCCTTATTTAGGATTTTGTTTCTTAAGAATCAAGTAAAACAGAGAATGGTCGAACTACAGAATATTAGTGCTACAAAAGGCTGGCTCTGCCAATGGTCTATTTTTGGAAAAGCAAAATATTTTAAGGAATGTGGATGGTTTGTTTTATTCTACAAATTATAGGTAAATAATGAACCATCAGTGCCAGCAATACTTCCCTGGAAAGGATCTTAAAATTATAAAAACAAAGTAAAGATTATTAAAAAAAAAAAAAACAGCTACTAAAGTGAAGTATTAGATTGAGATCATAGATTGTGTCCCCCACTTTTCCTTTCTCTATTTTTCATCCTATCACCAGGCATTTATAATAAGTCCACGATGAAAAATTACACTCATTTCATCTTGAAAGAAATATCACATCCACATGTGGGCCAAGTGATTTAATCTTGATTAGTGCTGTCTGAAGCCTTGTCAGATGGGTTAGTGATTGGTCATGTATTTTGTAGCACTGCTATTAAATCCACTGGGAATTAACATGTTAAATCCATAATCATGCTTTATTACCTGTATAATCCTGGGTTAACGGCAAAATGAAGTTGATTCATTTTTCACATGTTCGCCAAAGTGAAGTCATATTTTTTCTCTTAACTAGTAATTAACCTTTACGACTTTATTAACTACTTTATTAAATTTAAATGAAATGTTTATTGGAACGAGTTCATGGGAAGTGTAAACCGCAATGCCAGTGTGGCCCTGGTGATGTCCTGTTCCTGGAACTTCTCTATTAAAAAGGTTCATATTATAAGTAGTTTATTTTTTATCACAGGGTACGAGTGCTTGTAACTTAATAAACAGTGAGGCATAATAAAACAAGCAATGGCTTTGGAATCAGATGGACCTGGGATCAAATTCATATCTAATTGCTTACAAGGTATGTGACCTAAGGCAAGTTACCTCATATTTCCAAGGCTCAGTTTCCTTATATATAACATATAAATAATAGCAATCCAGACATCTGAGGATAATGGAGGTGAATGAAATTGTGCGGGAAGATATGAGAGGCAGTCAATTTGCAGAGGAGTTTTTATTAAAGCTTCTATTTTTGGTCAAAGCAGAAAGATTTTGGTATGGTACTCATACAGAAGAGAACACTGGAGGCAAAAGGATAATGTCTATTCCTAACTTCTTTCTACCTTCTCCAGCCCCGTGGACTAAATAGGAACCCTATAAAGAGAAAATACATGGCATAGACTGATAATATCTTTCATTAAGAATCTCTAGGACTGTCACCAGCCTAAATAGTCATCTTGTACAAATCAGAGAAAAGTCTCCCTTGGGCAGAGACAGGCCTGTGGACACACAGCAGAGAGAGTTTTATGTGAAGAAGAGGGTGGAGTAGGGCTTGGTGAGCCCAGCATGTATTGGGTATCAGCTTCCCTAGTTGCTCAGCAGGGCACATCTGCACCCCAGGGTTTGAAATGGGCTTTTGGTTGCCCAGTTGGACATGACTTTCCCAGCCTCTGGTCGCAGGAATTAGTTCCAACTAACGAGAGTATGCACAAGTGATGTCTATAATAACTTCCAATCATCTTCCTTAAGAAAAGCCCTATTGTCTTGGATATTCTCTTCTTTTTACCTCTGTGTGGGAAATAGCAACAATGGGGTGGTCATCTGGAATACAGAGACAGAAGCCATGTGTTGAAGATGGCAGAACTACTCCATCAACCTGGTGGAAACAGCCACCATCAGTCCCGGGCTGCTCGTTTCTAGAATATACATCAACAAAAATAAACTTCTGTCATGATGAAGCCCCCATGTGTTGTGCTCTTTCTGTTATATCAGCCTCGCTTGTATTCTAATTAGTATGGGGCTTTTAGATCAGAGTTGAAGGAGTTATTTTTATGACAGAGTCTGACTTCCAGTGACATAAGAAATGCTGCTTTGGTTTCCAGGTGAAAAGCTATGATGAAGTATGGAGAGGAGCACATGGAGTGCTTTGGCATAGTGGCAGCACCTAGGAAGGCTGCAGCAGAGCAATGATGGAGACTGTGATACATGACGGGAAATGACAGATGCCCAAGAAACTTGGCAATGCAGTGGCTCTGCTCAACTGAAGTGGCACACAGGAGATCTTCCTATGGACTCCTCATTACACTTGAGTGAGAAGGATGGTATAGATGGCTAAGGTCCGCATAAGTAAGTGATGGGAAAAACAAAACTTGCACTATTATTGTTACTCTGACCCCATCTATACGCACAAGCTGATAGGACTTTGAGTCAATCAAGGTCCAATGAAGAAAATAGAAATCGTTCTGTGTATTTCAAATAGAGGTACTTTAGAAGAAGGTTATTGTTTCAAAAGTGATTGAAAAGTTGAGAAAGGGGAAGTTGAGGTAATACAGAGATTAGGAAGTACAAGAAGGTCCCGGGACTATAAGAACAAAAAGGAAGAGATGGTATTAACAAACCCAAGAAAGCGCTCACTATGGTGGTGGTGGAGCTTACTACAGCTGTTGCAGCTGCTTCTCCTAGAACTACTGATCACTCTTGGGCTTGTAAATCCTGGCAGGCATTGGCCAGTTACCCACTGCTACTC
>NW_011888884.1:5299951-5319650 GCF_000151845.1 Pteropus vampyrus | reverse complement strand
CAAATTCATATCTAATTGCTTACAAGGTATGTGACCTAAGGCAAGTTACCTCATATTTCCAAGGCTCAGTTTCCTTATATATAACATATAAATAATAGCAATCCAGACATCTGAGGATAATGGAGGTGAATGAAATTGTGCGGGAAGATATGAGAGGCAGTCAATTTGCAAAGGAGTTTTTATTAAAGCTTCTATTTTTGGTCAAAGCAGAAAGATTTTGGTATGGTACTCATACAGAAGAGAACACTGGAGGCAAAAGGATAATGTCTATTCCTAACTTCTTTCTACCTTCTCCAGCCCCGTGGACTAAATAGGAACCCTATAAAGAGAAAATACATGGCATAGACTGATAATATCTTTCATTAAGAATCTCTAGGACTGTCACCAGCCTAAATAGTCATCTTGTACAAATCAGAGAAAAGTCTCCCTTGGGCAGAGACAGGCCTGTGGACACACAGCAGAGAGAGTTTTATGTGAAGAAGAGGGTGGAGTAGGGCTTGGTGAGCCCAGCATGTATTGGGTATCAGCTTCCCTAGTTGCTCAGCAGGGCACATCTGCACCCCAGGGTTTGAAATGGGCTTTTGGTTGCCCAGTTGGACATGACTTTCCCAGCCTCTGGTCGCAGGAATTAGTTCCAACTAACGAGAGTATGCACAAGTGATGTCTATAATAACTTCCAATCATCTTCCTTAAGAAAAGCCCTATTGTCTTGGATATTCTCTTCTTTTTACCTCTGTGTGGGAAATAGCAACAATGGGGTGGTCATCTGGAATACAGAGACAGAAGCCATGTGTTGAAGATGGCAGAACTACTCCATCAACCTGGTGGAAACAGCCACCATCAGTCCCGGGCTGCTCGTTTCTAGAATATACATCAACAAAAATAAACTTCTGTCATGATGAAGCCCCCATGTGTTGTGCTCTTTCTGTTATATCAGCCTCGCTTGTATTCTAATTAGTATGGGGCTTTTAGATCAGAGTTGAAGGAGTTATTTTTATGACAGAGTCTGACTTCCAGTGACATAAGAAATGCTGCTTTGGTTTCCAGGTGAAAAGCTATGATGAAGTATGGAGAGGAGCACATGGAGTGCTTTGGCATAGTGGCAGCACCTAGGAAGGCTGCAGCAGAGCAATGATGGAGACTGTGATACATGACGGGAAATGACAGATGCCCAAGAAACTTGGCAATGCAGTGGCTCTGCTCAACTGAAGTGGCACACAGGAGATCTTCCTATGGACTCCTCATTACACTTGAGTGAGAAGGATGGTATAGATGGCTAAGGTCCGCATAAGTAAGTGATGGGAAAAACAAAACTTGCACTATTATTGTTACTCTGACCCCATCTATACGCACAAGCTGATAGGACTTTGAGTCAATCAAGGTCCAATGAAGAAAATAGAAATCGTTCTGTGTATTTCAAATAGAGGTACTTTAGAAGAAGGTTATTGTTTCAAAAGTGATTGAAAAGTTGAGAAAGGGGAAGTTGAGGTAATACAGAGATTAGGAAGTACAAGAAGGTCCCGGGACTATAAGAACAAAAAGGAAGAGATGGTATTAACAAACCCAAGAAAGCGCTCACTATGGTGGTGGTGGAGCTTACTACAGCTGTTGCAGCTGCTTCTCCTAGAACTACTGATCACTCTTGGGCTTGTAAATCCTGGCAGGCATTGGCCAGTTACCCACTGCTACTCTTGCTAGAAACTATAAAGGCTACTGGTGTTCATAGTTTCCTGCTATGAAAAGAGAAAAAAAAGATGAACCTATAGAAACTAAGTTTGGAATTATACATTCACTTTATAAAGGCAATTTTCATGTTGCTGTGGGGGAATTAGAGGTGAGGGGCTGGAGGCCAGGAAACCTGCCAACTGGAGGTGATGTTGTCCACAGTCTCTAGAACAATGTTAGGTAGACAGCAAACCTCCAATATGTATATGGTGATCTAGAAATTGAATACAAACCTTTCTGTTTCTTCAACTTTTAATTTTAAGGTCTATCTCCCTTTTCAATACACAGCTATTGAAATTGTTTATGTGCCACGAACAAGTGTAAGTTCATGGCACATAAACTATTTTTTAAGCAGCTAATAATATAATTATGTACCTGACATATACTCCCTTTGCTTCACATTTTGTAAATTTTTCATAGCATGAAGTTTATTTCATTGCAAATTATGAAACACTGAATTAAACATAAGCTTGAATGCCAAAGGAGTAATAGAAGTATGTCAAAGTTTCACCTGCTCTTGGTTTAATTTAAATAAAATTTGCTGGTCTTCAGAGATGGACACTGAAAGCTTATCAGTGAATAATTTTAACAAATGAGTGATATACATATTCAAAGAAATATCGACGAAGGTACTAATATTTTGTTGGAACACTGACTCTTATTCACTATGTTTTTTCAAGTCGTTAGGTTTATTTCTCACGGGGTCATTCTATCTCAGGTTTTGATGCTTGAGGTACACAAATTTTATCTCTACTCTTACCATGAACTCATACCCTTACCCCCTAGCTTGTACAAATGACTAAGGAATCCTGCTTATTGGGATTGCAATGACTACTAAACTACGTGTTAGAGAGGGCCCACGAGATCCAGTGACCCTATTACTGTCTCCTCATTTGAGCGATGGAACCTCATTTGTCACATTATTTCAAAGTGATGCCTTTTTACACCTGACTGGTTTACCTTGGGTCAATATTACTGACAAATGACTATCTCCTTCAATATCAACCAGTGATAACTCTTAATGTGACTTATAGTTGCAAAAGATTAAACTTCCAGTATACTTACAAACCAAGAGAAGTCTTGTCAAGGAATATTTCTAAGTTTCTTTAGTGCCCAGTACTGTTCTACATAGAAAATACATAAACTGCGTAAAATCATAGCTCCATTCTTTGAATGCCTGGCAGTGGGCTGAACATTTTACATTCGTTATTTCAGCTAGTCCTCTCAGTTATGCTAAAGGGTATTTTCATGCCTATTTTATAAATAGGGAGACAGACTTGGCAGTAGATTTAAACTTAGCTCTGTCTGACCCCAACATCTTTGCTGCTAATCTTAGACAGGATTCCTGCCTTTTGGGGTTGGTTATATCCTTTAGGGAATAAAAGAAAGGCCCATGTGGCCATCGTTTTGCCAATCTCTTTTTCATCTCCCTCTCTGTCCCCACACACAAGGTTTACTGGACATACCTTATCTAAGTAAATACACGATCAACAAATCATCAACCTCTACATGCACAGATGAGTCTGCTATTTGTGGTGTTTTCCATGACTCTTTAGCCTCCGTCCATGGCTCTTTCCTCATATGTGTGTATGTCTTCCAGCCTCTTGCATAGCAATTGTCTCTTTATACCAGATTAGCCCTTGGGAGACAGACCAGGCAATTAGGCTCCAAGGCCACTTGACCACTTCTCTGACCTGGACTGGTGCCTCTAGGCCCCCCTCTTTCCCTTACTTTACTAACTCCTGGATTCTCAGCATTCTTTCCTTTTCTTTATGAAGCTGCTATAACCTGCTTTACCCTGCAGAGTGAGATTTGGTCTCACACGCTTCCCCTCCATCCATGCTACCCACAAACGTAAACCGGCAGGCCTTTCATGTGTATATTTTAGTATTTTTAACCACTGTAAAAACAGAGACAAAGACAGATAGAAACAAACAAGGGTAAGATATAAATGTTGTAAAAGCCTGTTGTTGCTCCTGATTCCATAAGGTTGGGGGGCATTCATCTGAAAACCTCAGATTGTGCTCAACCTTTTCTGAATTGCTGATAACTGCTCATTGTCAACACGAGAAAGTCAAAGGTTTTGCATACTAGGTCCCCCACTGGCCTGTCTGATGCCATCTCCTATCATTCATAACTCACACTCCAGCCATGGAGCACTGTGACCATGCCCCTTTACACTTATTTCCTCTGCACTTGCCATTGCCCCTGCCAGGAAGGACTTCTTCCGTATCCAGTCCATGTGAATGGCATTGTCCTTCAAACATCAGCTCCTATTTCATTTCCCTTGTAAAAATTTTCCTGATTCCCTCGGGCTTCATGAACAGCTCCTTCTATTCTGTCTGCCTAACAGTACTTCATGTCTGCCTCTCTTATAAGCCCTTCTCCCATCATATTTATGTGCCCATATCTCTGCTTGAATAAGATGTTCTTAATGGCGGGGGCCATATTTTGTTTACTCTATTGCCTTCTTGGCACTTACTAAGTGTCTGGATCTTAGAAAGTACCCTCCCCCTGAAATTTGTTGAACACACAAATAAATGCATGGATAAGTGAATCATATGCTTGAGAGCATATGAAAATGAGGACAAGTCATTATCATAACCATGTGTCACACATCCCAGGGCCAAGAATGTGAATGACAGTTTTAAAACCTCCCATATTTATAACGTCTCTATTCACATCATATTGCTACAGAAACCTGGCATTTTATACCAGTTTTTTTCTACCTAAGGATGTGGAAGAATTACTCTTCCCCATCAAGGAGAGGCAGTGTGTCAGTCTGATGTGTGTTCTGTAGCAGAGCAGTACCCTCCACAAAGTGATTGCCTGTCAGCTTTATGGCAGGTGTTACAGCAAGCCAGCTCTATCTGGCACAGAGGGGAGTTAATGAAGGAGTGGTGGTAGGGGGGACGTCTTGAAACATTCAGACAGCATGGCTGGGAGCTGGGTGACTGAAGGGAGAAGGCTCCCTCTCAAACACATAGGAAGGGGTCTACTTCTGGCCTTTGAAGGGGACAAAGTTATCAGAGAAGTGTACTGTCTCCACCTTCTTGGGTAGCTACAGGCCCTTCTGCGTGAGGCTTGTCCTCATCCTCCCACCTTCTGAAGCAAGCAGCCAAGGTATTCCTAGGTATCATTTTAGTGTCAAGGACGTCAAAGATCGGTGACTCTCCTTACCTGTTTTTGGAGAAGATGAATACACGGGATGTGAAAACAAGATGGGGCCTCTCTTGTCCTTTAAAGTCTGTTTAGCCTGAGAGAGGATTTGCTCTCCTTCCACTTTGTTATCTTCAGATAACATGATATCGCATCATACCTGGGGAAAAAAAGTTGTCTCACTGATTGAAGTTGAACATTTATATTTATATCTGGTATTGTGGCAGATTGAGATATGGGCCATAGTCTCAAAAAAAATATATAGTCCATGGAGAAACACACAAGTTAACCAATGATTACACTGTGATAAGTGTGACTTATGGAAGAGCTTAAAACAAGGCACTGTGAAGAATATGCTGGGGGACTCCTAAGCCATATTCTGTGGTTGATGTAAAGCATCCCGAGGAAGACAGGAGTTGAGCTGAGTAATAAAAATCATCAATAGTTAAATAGGTTGAAAGAATATAAGAGGCTTTCAGGACAAGTAAACAAGATATATGAAAAAAAAGGGCAACATGATACTTCTTCTGGGAGTTATTATTTAACCTGACTGGCACACGAGCTGGGAAGTAGAGAGTAGGAAAAGATAATGCCAGAGAGTTAGGTTCAGAGAAGGCTGTGATGGGTTTGGTGAGTAATGTTGAGAAGTTTGGACTTTGAGAACACAGAGGAGTGGCTGAGAACCACAACCAAAAGTTCAAGTTGATTAAAGGGGATGTTGCCATAAAGAAGAACCGAGTAGATGAAGATGAGTCCTGACTCCCGGCGTGGAATACACAAAGCTGAGTTTCCTTGCTGCTCTGACAGGGGAAATGAGCAGCCTACGTACCACAAGGCCAAATGCCCCAACTGACCAGCTACTAATGTGATGTTGGACAGATTACAGCTGAATACAATCCTTTAAGTTAAATCAATTCACTTTCACGAGTCCCCATTATTTTTCTACTTGAAAAGCTGGTGTAACAAATCTATCGCACAGCCAATTTGTGAGTATTAAGTAAAATAACATGTGAGAAAAGTGAAAAGCGCTTAATATAATGTCTGACACATACTTGGTGCCCAACAAATTGTTAAACTTAAATTGTAACATATTTATTAGAACTCTACACCAACACTCCTCAGCAGGACTTTCTGTGATGATAAAAATGTTTTATGTCTGTGCTGTCTAATGCTGTAGCCACTAGCGACATGTGACTATTAAGCACCTAAAATGTGGTTAGTGCAACTGTGGAACTAAATTATTAATTGTATTTCATTTCAATTAATTTAAAGTTAAGTACCCATGTGTAGCTAATGGCTGGCATATTGAACAACACAGCTTCATTTTTTTTATAAATTCTTTGCAAAATTAAAATGTTTTGTTCTAAAAATATAAAAAATATAAGGTTGGTCATTTCAAATTTTGGTAACCTTTTAACATAATTCTACTCTGTTTATCACTCACATTTTGAAATTTCTGGTGTACAAATAACTTTTTTAAGATAATAATTTTGATTTTGACAGCATGTTTGGATACATGTTATAAAATAACTGAATAATTAATTTTAAAAATAAAATTACCTAACAACATATACATTATTGATCCCATTTATTTTAGAAAGATATACATCAAAACTTTAATACTGTAATCACAAGAATGTGGGATTATATGTGATTTGTGTTATCTCCTCTCTGAATGTTTAATATTGCTTAAATCTTTTTAAAGGAACAAGGTGTTAATTTTATAATTTGAATTATTTTGTTTGTGTTACAAAAATAAAAATGAATTAACCAAAAAGATTCCAGAAAATAAGAATAAGCCCCAGTCCACAGGAACACTGCCTCCAGTTGTGTCTCCATTTAAGGCATTCAACTTTGGCTTTCTATCATGACTAGAGATTCACCCTTTGATATAAAATTAGGTAGAAAAAAGTTAAAGCAGTTGGTCTGAGAGCCATTCACTCCCTTTACCAAGAGTATGCTACTGAGTAAAAGCAAATAGGGTAGGTGACAGAGTCTAATCTCCTTGTTGGCATGATAATTAGACCTCTTGGTAAGTGATAAAATGACATTTGCTAGGAAGAGGATCCTTAACTATTGAATGCTCTTAACAGGATGTGTTGATTATGTATTGGTCAGAAATTAAACCCATAATCTATGGATTTATGATGTATAGTTTCTTTAAAATAGCAAGGACATTGAAAGGAAACCCCTGACTAATTCACCAAGAAAGTGGTTCTTCCCTAACATTACTCATCAGCAAAAGTTAACTGAGCATCCAGGCTTCTCCAGGCACTGTCCATAGTGCTGGTTATTCAGAAGTCAAGACATAATCACTATTTTTAAACAGCTCATCAGCTAAAAGGACTCTGTGTTGACAGTGCTAAGAAATAAACACAGATGCTATGTTAGTACATATAAGAGGTAGAAACCCAATCTGAAAAAATTATGGGAAGTTTCCTTAAAGAGGTGATATCCTAGAGGAAACGTTGACATTATCTTGACAAATGGCTGTTGGGTATTCTTGGAATTTTGAAAAGATTAATAGTAAGAAGCATAGGTCTAATACAAAGCATGGTATATGGTGAAATTAAAAGTAGACCAGGAGGCTTGAAGTCTTGTTCATAGAAGAAGAAAATCAATGATGGACAATGATGCAGGAAAGGGGCATATTAGATCTTTTATGTGACTTAGGGCAGGGGTCCCCAACCAGGTACAAGTCTGTGGCCTCTTAGGAACCAGGCTGCACAGCAGGAAGTGAGTGGTGGGAGAGCAAGCAAAGCTTCAACTGTATTTGCAGCCACTCCCCAGCGCTAGCATCACTGCCTCAGCTCCACCTCAGATTGCCAGGCATTAGATTCTCATAGGAGCACCAGTTCCTGGTGCCAAAAAGGTTGAGAACCACCGACTTAGGGAATTTCCCAGCTATATTGAAAAAAGGAAGCTTTTTAGGAAAACAGTGACACAATCATATTAGTATTTTAGAATGGTCATTCTAGAAATAGTGTGGAAAATTGATTAGGAGGAAATAAGGCAGGAAGTTAAGAAGATTTATCAGTGATCAAGAAGAAAAATATCAGGAATCTGAAATAAGGCAGAGGCAGTGAGAGTGGAGAAATGAGAGTCATTTTGACAGCCATTTAGGAAGGTCAGTCTATAAGATTAGATAGATTAAATGTGGAAAGAAAAGGATGAAAGTGAAGAGAATGACTTATTTTCTTATTTGGGCAACCAAGTAGATGGGTTTACCAAAGATATGGCCCAATGGAAAAAATTAATTTAAGAAAAAATTATAAATTAATTCAGTTAGGTGTTTGAATTTGAGGTATCTGTGAGTTATAAAAATGGAGATATTTAATAAGCACTTTTATATGATACCTGGAGTATAAAGATCTAAGCTAAAGATATAATCTGGAGGTTATAGCTTGCAGGTAAAAGTTGAATTCTCTAGGAGGGTTAAACATTGATCCACAGGGACGAAGGGAAAAGTACAATAGGGCTGGGACCAAGACCCAATACGTGTGCATGAAGGAAGAGCAGAAGGGAAGGAGCACACCCAGGAGACAAGGAAGCAACAGCCAGAGAGGTAGGACACAAATGAAGCACTGAGATGGACACCAAGGGAGGAGAGAAAGGAATGATCTGTGCCAAATACTCCCGAGCCATCAAGTTAAAAAAATATCCAGTGTTTTGAAAATCGAGGAGATCATTGACAGCTCTGGCAAGAGCAAGTTCATTGGTAACAGAAAGTGAAATCCAGGAGGAGTTATTGGAAACTATCACAAGGAGAGAAGAGTAGGCTTCCTTTTACAGTCTCCTGGTTCCTATCAGTAATTAGGATTCTCTCTCCTACCCACAGAGTGTGAGACATTTTCAAAAAGGGGACAGAGTCTCACTAATCTTTTTTCTCTTTTCTTTAAAGAAAATAGAGTGCTGCCTACTTGTTTCCTGGTCTCAGATATAAGGTAAGTTCAAACCTTGGTCCTGCTCTTTTTAGCTTTGTGACCTTGAGCATGTCTCTTAATTCTTGGTTACAATAGCATAAATAATGTTTACTAAAAGGAAGTAGTGGACCAGCTGCAAGGCATCACCTGGGAGGCTGTTAGAAAAGCATATTCCCAGGTCCCACCCACGGCCCGCTGCATCTGAACCTACATTTTAACAAGATTTTCTGATTCTCACACATATAAAGTTTGAAAGGCATTGACTTAACTCAATAAATTCAAATTTTCCAACTAAAAAATGGGATGTAATCCTGACACACAGATTTTTGTAAAAAACAATATTTAAAGTGAAAGTTAATATCAATTTGTATTAACCCTTGAACCTATTGCTCATTGATATGGAGGTAAGAGAAAATAAAAAGGGGAAACCCCAAATACTTCTTGTACCATTTCCTTCTTAAATTGTAAACTTTTACAAGGTAAACCTGTCTTAAGAAATAGACCATGCACTATTTCTGCTTTGGGGTGAAATCAATCAATATTTCCCAAGTGATTGGAATCAATTTTGTCAGCTTCTACAAGAAGATATGTGGACCGTTTGAGATACCACGGGGTGAAATCTGTTGTACATGGAACTAAATCTATAAAAAAGGAAAAACAGTTACTTATCACGTATATAATATTGGTGCTCGTTGCCTTGTAACTGATATTTCTGACCAAACACCCACACAGTCATACACTCTTATGTGCATGTCTGCCCACCCCTCTGGGTTAGAGTTCATTATTCAACCATTTAACAAATCTTATTTATTAGGCAGCTACTCTGTGCCTGGCATTGTGCTCAGCTAGAAGTATAACAGTGTAACCACTTGATGCAGTCCTCAACATTGTGAAGTCCACGATCTCATTTTTCACGCAGAAGTTGGCTCTACTCCTGACCCCAGCATCCTGGCCTCTCAATTTTAGTTTATCATTTAGTACTGCCCCTTAGTTCCCCTGCTTTTAAATGACAACCAGGGTCATCCTACTGCTGACATTTCACTGCCCAATATAATTCTGCCTCTCAAGTTTACAATTGCTCAAACACTTCCAACAGCAATCCAGTACTCATTTATTTACCGTTTGTTCAACATATATTGTTGAACACACTGTTTGCTAAAGCACTGTTCTAGAAGCAGGGCCCAGACTCTGATTTGCCAAATAAAGAATATGATAATTTTTAGTTAACAACAATCCTGCCATTGTAGTTTTGTTAAAGATAAGTTCTCTGAGGAGTGCTACACTTAAGGTTACCCTAATTACAATAGCATAAATAATGTTTTACTCAGGAATTTAATGACTTTTATTTGAAGCTTTTACAGCTTTCCTGGAATTTTCCTATTTGTGTACATCCGTATTATCAAGTCCTTGCAACTTTCCTTTTCTACTTTGATTCCTTTATAAGATAGTGTCCCACTGAGGTGGATCTGAATATTCTTCTGTTCTTTGAAATAAAAGTGTAAGGTTATTCCAGATTTAAATAATTGGTACCATATAGCTCTGCGGGATGCAGAGATCAAAAAGCCCTTGATATCCTTGTTTTCATTTTGTTGTTCTAATATTCTGAGGACAGGTCTTCTGGGTCAAGTTCAAATATCAATTATTTATCATATTCTTAATATTATTGCATGAAATAAACCCTTCCACTAGAAGACCGTTTCAACTCAGCTGAGGTAACATGGAAGCTAAAGACAGAAGCCTGAAAGATGTAGAATAATGCGATGATCCCAGGCACAGAGGGAGAGAAAGAGAAAAGAAAGGAAAATAGGGATAGAAGTGTATTGGAAAGAGAGAAAGTAGCTTCCAGTTATTGCTCAGCAAATTCAAAGAAGGGCAGTAATTTATTTGCTCATGTGAAATAGAAAGTATAAGAAAGTTTTTGAATATTAGAGCTGGATTCTATTAAAATAATGCAACATGTCTAGGGATTAGGATTTTATCTTGCAAGTGTAGTGTCATATAATTAGAAGAAAGACTTTAAAGAAATATTCCACAATGTTCTCTATGCAACTGACCTAGGGAGATGGGATTACTAGGTATTTTTGCTTTCCTCTTTCTAATTTTCTCTGTTGTCCACACTGGGAATGCTTTGTTCCAATATGAAAAAAACAAAACAAAACAATACTCATTTAAAAATGAAATGCTCCCTTCTCCTATCTTCATAAACAATCACTTTCAAGTAGGTCTAAGTTTATTGCAACAGGAAAATTTTGAGTTTCAAATGAGCCTGTTACTGAGACCACGATTTCCATTCCAATTTCTCTCCTGAGAAAGGAGTGTGGAGATGTTTGAGTTGGAAAATGTGTCTCTAAGCCATTCCCAAAGGCTGGGCACCCTGTAGTTCTCCCTTTTTAAAGAGCAAAACAATATGGTCACTTCTCACAACACATTCTTAGCAGAGTTCAATTGACTTTATATCTACCACCATGCATTCCCGAACTGAAAAAATATAAACAAATAAAAACAGCAATGATGCAGATCCATGAGTCCACCTCACCCCTTTCACTACCACAGGTGTGCTCTGGGTGAGGATGGCTTTACAGCCAGTAAAAAAGCAGAAGGGATAGCTGAGAAAGTGTTTCAGGAGCAAAAGTCAAGAGCAAGGGTCTCAGTGGAGTAGAACAGCCAGTGTAGCCCAGGATATGGCAGCATCTGACATGAACCTCTTCTTGCTGAGCATACCCGAGCGTCTGGAGGTGGGCACATTCACCTGAATTAGTTGCTTGCCAGGTTCCACCTGGAGGATCCTACTTCATCATCATAATCAGGGAAACCTCCTTTTTACAACCTTTCCTGACTATGTAGTTACCCTCTGTTCTGTTTCTGTGCCTTTTCCGTGCTTGTTACTGCTTTTACACATAGAATAATCTTTTTTTTCTAGTTATTTGGCAATTATGTTCATATATAATTGTTATATATAGATGTATATCTATTTATACATATGTTACATATAATTGTTACATATAATTGTATATAGATGTATATCTATTTATACATATGTTACATATGTTACATATCATTGTAATAATATAATTGTTACATAAAATAATATATTGTTTTTACCTGTGTTCCCTTCTATACCATGCACTCTATAGGGGATAGGGCTGTATCTCCATTATTTAGCACAGGGTCCGGAATAGATGCCTCTCTTCACATTCGTGAATGAATGGATAATTGGTTAAAATGAAATAAGGCAAGAGAAGCATAACTGCTCATTAAGGTAGGTGCTGTGACATAATAAAATTGATTTCTATGCCTTTTGTGTGCCATGGGAAACTTATCTGAGCTTTTTATCCTGCAACTACAATGGAAAAGAACTTCTGACTGAAGGTTTGTATCTGGCCTTAAATTCTAGTTCTTTGCTAGATAAGTCTCCAAGTCAGTTTCTTTATTTGTAAAGTAAGGGAGATAAACTAAGAATATCCTAAATTCTTTCCTCTCTTTTAGTGTTTAGGATATTTTCACTGAACATTATTATCAAATGTGTTAGTAATTTTGTTAATAGTTTCCTGCATTTCAATCCAGTTCCCTTTAGATTCCGACTATGTGCTACTTCGCCGAGTGACATAGCTTCTGACATGTGATCTGAAAACAGATTAATATACATATAAAATCGTTCATATTCTAATAGTGAGCTTATATTTATAAAGATGTGATTTTTGATATTACATCTTTATATTTTAATTTAACCTAGAAAAATTAGATAAGAGTAATCATTTCTTTATGCTATCATCTCCCTAATTGGCTGTAAGCTCCCTACACACAGGAAAATACATTTCCCGTTTCTCTGGCCTCAGGAACCAGCCCTGGGACTGCCATGAAATGATAATCGGTACACATTCATTTAATTGAGCTGAAATCCCTGAGTACCATTTCTTCCATCTTCCAGGCCTGCAGGCCATTGTTTATTTAACAAGCTGTTATATTTAACAGATAGATTTCAAACCCCAAAATCAGGTTCTGGTGCCTTCACTTTTCACCATTAGGATAGCTCACCTCGAGAGAACCCCCTTCTTAGGAAAAATGAGTAAAAGACCTTAAAACATAATCTTTTAAAACTATATAACCAAGACTCTTCAGAAAATCTTCTCTCATTTGAGATGTCTTTGTATTTTGACAGAAATATCCATTTCATGCTGATATTGCTATCACTGAATCACTGTTACTGATGTCTCCATCCCCAACCTCAACTATTATCTCCCCTTCCTACAGACTCTCCATAAGTCGCTCAGTCTGTCAGTCTCCTGATTTGTAGCCTTAAAATATCAATTTTTAGCACACCACATATATCAAAGCCATAATAGTCCAATCACTGTAATCTTAGTAGGATTTCAGGACATAGCAGTGAAGGTCTGAGTCTCTAATATTTTCTTCACTCTGTGGGCCCACTCAGGACTGCCCCCATACCATCTGCTTTGTCTCATGTTCCAGCCTCATCAGCCCATAAAAATTCTGACTTCAAGTTTAAGGTAGCACAGGGTGGACTCACTTTCCTTCCAAAATCTATTAAAATGTTTATAAGTTTGGAATAATCTACATAAATCCCCACATCTGAGAGTGGACCATTAGCAATCAGGGATGCTGAGGAATTTTTATATTACGGAAAGCAGTATGGACCGTTCTGTTTGAAAAATCGGAACAGAGAAAATAAATAATCCAGAACACAAATAAAGAAAATCTGTAGTTGAAAAGTCAGCTAAGGACACAGAACTCAACTGGGTCATGATGCAGAAGTCCAAATAATTAGGTACTGTTGTCAGGACAGCCAGGTGAGTTGACTATATATATATAGTATTATAATAATGGTGTATGGTGTCAGATTGGTACTATAATAACGGTGTATGGTGTCAGATTGGTACTATAATAATGGTGTATGGTGTCAGATTGGTACTAGATTTATCAGGGTGATCACTGTAAGTTATATAATGTCTAATCACTATGTTGTACACCTGAAACTAATATATTGTATTCCAACTGTAATTTTTAAAATATTATTAAAAAAAAAAATAGGAGGACTCCCTGGATGTAATCTAATCACATGAGTCCTTAGAAACAGAGCAAACTTTCTGGGGCTGGTGGCAGAAGAGGAAGTCAGAGAGATTCTAAGCATGAAGACAATTCGACATGCTGTTGGCTGGCTTGAAGTTGGAGGGGGCTGCATGGGAAGTAATTCAGATGACCTGAAGGAGCTGAAAGAGGACTCTGGCTGACAGCCATCAAGGAAACAGAGATCTCGGCCCTATAACCACAAGGAACAAAATTTGACCAATAACCTGAATGAGTTTGGAAGCAGATTCTTCCATAGAGCCTTTAGACAAGTGTCCAGCACTGTCATCACCCTGAAGTCTACCTTGTGAGACCCTAAGTAGAAGGCTATACCAGATGTCTAATCTAAAGAACGGTAAGCTAAGAAAAGTCTGTGTTGCCTTAAGCCACTACATTCGTGGTAATCTGTTATACAGCAATAGAAAATGAACACATTTACCATGTACATTTGATATTCTGCTTTATTTTAGTCTCTATGAACTCAGGATTCTCCTTCACCTCTTTTAATCTAAATTCATATATAACTGCCATAAACTTTTAGATTTTGCATGGGACGTTATCAATCACCCAGTTCAACCATCTTAATTTTATAGACAAGGAAATTGAGGTTAACAGAGGTTGAGTAACTGGCTTAAGGGCAAACAGTGATTGGGGCTAGGAATTAAACGTAGGCTTCTGACTATATCTAAAATTTCTGTCACCACTACAGCTACTGTACCATCTGCATCTTAATTATTTTGTCATCTTTTTCTGACTGTTCTTAATCTTCATAAAAATGTTATTCAAATGCATACAGCAATCAAGAATTCATGGAATTTTCCAAGTGCAGATATCTCATGTTTTGGGAGATAGTATGCTATCTATTTTTTCATGTGCCACCTCTTTTCCTTGATTTTACCTGACTGCTTGGGAAATATAGCATTTCTCCCTACATTTAGCGTTACCTTGGAAAATATAGCATTACCCTACATTTGCCCACAGTTAAGTTCTTCTGCCACTTTTCTGCCCACTCACACACTCTTGTGCCATTTTCATGCAGTCCTTTCCTGCGACATGGCATTTCTACCCAGAAGTAGGTAGCATCATCTGTAAATTTGGAGAATTCACTGTGCATTCCCTAACGATTATTTACAAATTGGTTAAATAAGACCATCCTCCAGCACCAATCCTTGGGGACCCCACTTGTCCATTTAGAAAAATATTCATTCTTTTAAAACATTCGTTTCTTTCTTTTAAGCCCTTAGCAGTTATTCACCTAGTTTTTGTGAGCTGTCCTGAGCAAATTTAGCAGCAGCTGGTAATATACGGTCAGCCATATCTTTTGTTCCAGATAAAATATGCTCCAGTTCCATAAATCCCACTATTTATAAGTGCTGGGCTGTAAATCTTCTTACTGCAATGTGTAAATGGCTATAAGGAAACGTGGTCAATTAAAACAAAGTTGATGTGTAAACAATTTTCCAAAGAAACACCTTTAAAGTTAAATGATTAAACTACTCCTAAACTTCATCACCCTTGAAAGTTAAAGTGACAAATTACTTGCATTAGCTATCCTTCCCCAAGAAATTAAAAAAAAAAAAACACTTCAGTCACTAACATTTATTTAGTTCCAGATCTGGGAATGTAGGTAACATTATTAAAATAATGATGTTATTATTCTTTGTATCAGCATCTAATATGATGTTTGCCATGTATAGATTATTCGATAAATGTTATTCAACTGAAAAAAGAAAGAATAAAATGAAAGAGACTATTTAATTTTCATGCTTAGAATATTCAGCCTCCAGCAGCACAGGTTTAATATCATAAATTATTGACTCTCTTACTTCCTCCTGACTGTATGACCCAGACCTCCAGGCCAAGGAGGACTTTCTAAGCAGTAGCTGAGAAGATTTTTTTTCATTTTCAGGCTAAACTATAGAGTTCCCAATGGAGGAAACTTGATCTTTCCTTAGTCTATGGTTTCTTTAAGAACTGTACTGCCAGTATATTGTTACTAGCCACATGTGGCCTTTAAATTTAAATGGAATTAAAATTATATGAAGTTAAATATTCCTTTTCTAGTTTTACTAGCCACACTTTAGGTGCTCAGTAGCTACATGGGCTAGCGGCTACTATTGAATGAATGAATGAATGAATGAATGAATGAATGAATGCATAAATGAATAAACAAATGAATAAATAAAATTGAACAGTGAAGAAATAAAACATTTTAATCACCACTGAAACTCTTACTGTTCCAACAAATAATGGAGACCAGTAGAAAAAAAAATGAATGAAAGAAGATGGGCAATTTTGCATCTTAGTATTTACACGTATTTGGAGACGCGAAAGGTCTGCAGTTGCCAATAATTTCTCAGGCAGGAAGGCTTGATTTTACACGTTTACACAAAACCATAAACCTGTTTCCCCTTTGTTTCACACCACTCAAGCTCCTGTTGGGAATCTAGGCCCGTGTTCCCTATTGCTTCCTTTGTGAGGCCATTTTAATATGGCTGGGAAATAACTTTCTGTCTCCGCTCTCTTTTTGTCGGCAACCCTCAATAATGCTAAGAGCGCTAGTCGTCCTTCCAAGCATTTTGCAGAACAGCATGCTACTGTGGTCATAACTCTGTACAAAGTTAGCACTCATTTTCTGTTATCTGTTGTTCCTGCTACCTTGCATTTTCATTTTTGAATTTTGGAGGAGCCATGTTCTCCTTCAGATTGATAGATTTAATTATCTCTAAAATACAATTGGAATGGAAAAATTCTAGTTTATTTCATTATATATTTTATTTCCCATCAAGATTACATTTCTTTCTCTATGGGAAATATTAGTTCTATATTGAATAACATTTACATAATCATAATTTTGTAAATGCAGCTCACTGATTTTTTAAAAAATGTCATAGAAAAAGTATCTAATATGATTATAATTATACAAAGGAATGTAAAGTCAGGCTTATTATAGCTTGAAATCACCCACAGACATAGGCAAATGTTACAAATCAGCCTCCCAACCCCTCCAATGTGTCATTTACCAGTAAACCACTGGGTATGAGATTCTGCAAAATTAGAATTTAATTATTTAAATAGTATGTATCAAGGAATAATCTACATGATGACAAAAATAGAAATATATATTATTTAGAACTATAAATGAAACCAATAGAAGAATCAAGAAATAATATAAATAAAATTAGTAGGGAATAAGTAGTGTAAATAAATCCCTAGATCTTTCAGAGGCAAATTTTATAGTTACTATTTAAGGTTGATATATTGGGGGAAAAAACAGATGTCAGTATATTATTTAGAATAAGTATGCTAACAGATTTGGGGACAAAACATTTTCATTTAACACAGGCTTCATATTATTTCAACTTTTACTATGTACCTACATTACTTAATAAATGTAAAATTTTCAAAATAAAACACATATTAACTGCCACATTGACCTTATTCTTCTAAATCTTCTATATGAATAAATTACTTGTTATTAAACTTAAACTGCTACAGGAAAATAAAGGAGATAAAAACATTTATTAGGCACATACCAAGTGTACTACCCTAAGAGTTTCTGTACTCATTAATTCCTAGTGGGTTAAATCCTTCTAATGTCCCAGTAAAGAAGCAGTTTTAGAATTTAACAACCTGAAGCAAGAAGAGATATATCTGGGGCAGAAAAAATTTGATAAACCTACAACGTCGGGGGTATCCAATGTCATCTGTGTATAAAAATGACTTGGTTAGTGATGCCAGGATTTGAATTACATTTCTTATTGAAGATCCCTTTGTTTTTGTGAAAGAATAAAGACTATGAGATGGGAATTGAAGGGGAAAGTATATTATTCTTTGATCACGCTTGCTTGGCCACAGACGGGCAAGCGGATTGACTTGTCCATCCAAACTCAGTAATTCCTCACTCCTTCACTTTTAGTTTATGTCTTTATTTCTTTATCCTTGGCAAGAGCAGAAAGTAAATCATGGCATTTCTTGGATGAAAGACAGAATGAAACAGCTGTGACCCCTGAGATATTGTTTACTTTACTGCCTCCCGTTACACACTCAGTCACTTTTGTTGGACATGCTCGATGGCTTTCGTTCACAGTTGGCTGTTCCGTCTGCTCTACCAACTGATGAAGGGGCAGAGAGTGGCTACTTTAAGCCTCACTTATTAATTCATCCATTACACATTCATGAGCATTTACTATCTGAGAGGGACTGAGAACAAATCAGGTAGGTACCCTACCTATCCTTAATGTGCTAACAGTCTACTAAGGAAGGACAGAGATGTGAATATTAATCATTACACAAGGAGGGTGAGAACTAGAAGAGGTATGAATAAAGTGACAGGGAAACACAGAAAAGAGAAAGACTAATTCTATATAGGAGAAAGGCAAGATACAGAAAGGTTTACAGACAAAATGATATTTAAATTATACCCTTGTGGTAGGCAATGGCCAGCCTGGTGAAACAATTCATGACACAGATATAAAAACCAGAATCAGCAACCGGGGCACAATTACAGTCCATAAAGGGTAGCAGGTTGAGTGGATGTAGTGATGTGATACCCAGATCACCCCTGAAGAACCAAAACACTCAGCCTAGCTGCCAGTAGTGTTACCTGCTAAAGGCTCAAAGCTGAGTCCTTCCCCCTCTTCACCCAAAGACATGCCTCCACTGGCAGGGGCATCCCGATTTGTCGAATTTATCAATTTAGGGATGCAAAGTCTTAACGGTCTTGCCTCTGATGAAGGGTCATTCCGGTGGGTCATCTGAGTTCCAGAGCATTCTATATGTGTGGTAGGCTAAAAAAATTGCCCCCCACAGATACCAATTCCTAATATCTGGAACCTGTTAATGTTATTTTATATGGAAATTGAGTCTTCGCAGATGTTATTAAATTAAGGGTTTGGTGATTGAAAGATTATCCTGGATTATCAAGATGGGACCTAAATTTCAGTACATGAGGAGAAGGTGATGTGAAGACAAAAGCAGAAACTGGAGTGATGTGGCCACAAGCCAAAGAATGCCAGCAACCACACGAAGAGGCAAGGAATGGACTTTCCCCTAGAGCCTCTGGAAGGAGTGTGGCCTGACAGTCATCTTGATTTTGGCTCAGTGATACTCATTTAAGGCTTCTGGCCACCAGAATCTGAGAGAAAATGTGTTTATTGTTTTAAGCGGCCACAGGACACTAACACAGGCTGAGGTCAGCTGAAGCCTGTGCTGCAACTGCATCTCAGTTCAACTTCTTCCTCGGCCCCCTCTTGTGGAACAAATTAAGCCAAGTCTGAGCTGTCATTATTTTAGGCCCCTGGGCCTAGATCAGTCTTTTGTGGTCTGGCTTAGCTCAACACTTTACAATAAATAATAATTTGTCAGGAAAAGGGGCAAAGGTCAGGCAGGGAAC
Organism: Pteropus vampyrus; assembly: GCF_000151845.1. Classification (NCBI taxonomy): domain Eukaryota; kingdom Metazoa; phylum Chordata; class Mammalia; order Chiroptera; family Pteropodidae; genus Pteropus; species Pteropus vampyrus. The sequence continues at coordinate 5,300,363 of NW_011888884.1, read as the reverse complement.
CAGTGTAATGCATGAAAGAACTGGTGTATTTAAAGTTTTCAGGAATTTAGGACATATATGTTATGGCGAGCCTCACATCTTGAAGCTCCACTCTGGGTCTCCTTATGGCCTAATTGCCTACTTTGTTTCTGGCTTCTATCAAGCCTGGATCTGACACTCAAACAGTGAGCCCACCTCATGCAAGGCTTTTCATTTTACGCTGAGGTTGCTTGGACATTATCCCAAAGCGGGGAGTGATTCTGAAGGGCTGTTTTGCTGGGGAGTGACATGATCAGATATGTGTATTTTAATATCGGTTGGCTGCAATGGGTAAATAGGAGTGAAGAAAAGACAGAGTGACAAGGGTAATAGAGTAACAAGAATAACAGGAGCAAAGGGTAATGAGGTCACATGAACATGGTATGTTGTTTCC
>NW_011888884.1:5287793-5299901 GCF_000151845.1 Pteropus vampyrus | reverse complement strand
CCAATGTCATCTGTGTATAAAAATGACTTGGTTAGTGATGCCAGGATTTGAATTACATTTCTTATTGAAGATCCCTTTGTTTTTGTGAAAGAATAAAGACTATGAGATGGGAATTGAAGGGGAAAGTATATTATTCTTTGATCACGCTTGCTTGGCCACAGACGGGCAAGCGGATTGACTTGTCCATCCAAACTCAGTAATTCCTCACTCCTTCACTTTTAGTTTATGTCTTTATTTCTTTATCCTTGGCAAGAGCAGAAAGTAAATCACGGCATTTCTTGGATGAAAGACAGAATGAAACAGCTGTGACCCCTGAGATATTGTTTACTTTACTGCCTCCCGATACACACTCAGTCACTTTTGTTGGACATGCTCGATGGCTTTCGTTCACAGTTGGCTGTTCCGTCTGCTCTACCAACTGATGAAGGGGCAGAGAGTGGCTACTTTAAGCCTCGCTTATTAATTCATCCATTACACATTCATGAGCATTTACTATCTGAGAGGGACTGAGAACAAATCAGGTAGGTACCCTACCTATCCTTAATGTGCTAACAGTCTACTAAGGAAGGACAGAGATGTGAATATTAATCATTACACAAGGAGGGTGAGAACTAGAAGAGGTATGAATAAAGTAACAGGGAAACACAGAAAAGAGAAAGACTAATTCTATATAGGAGAAAGGCAAGATACAGAAAGGTTTAAAGACAAAATGATATTTAAATTATACCCTTGTGGTAGGCAATGGCCAGCCTGGTGAAACAATTCATGACACAGATATAAAAACCAGAATCAGCAACCGTGGCACAATTACAGTCCATAAAGGGTAGCAGGTTGAGTGGATGTAGTGATGTGACACCCAGATCACCCCTGAAGAACCAAAACACTCAACCTAGCTGCCAGCAGTGTTACCTGCTAAAGGCTCAAAGCTGAGTCTTTCCCCCTCTTCACCCAAAGATATGCCTCCACTGGCAGGGGCAGCCCGATTTGTCGAATTTATCAATTTAGGGATGCAAAGTCTTAACGGTCTTGCCTCTGATGAAGGGTCATTCCGGTGGGTCATCTGAGTTCCAGAGCATTCTATATGTGTGGTAGGCTAAAAAAATTGCCCCCCACAGATACCAATTCCTAATATCTGGAACCTGTTAATGTTATTTTATATGGAAATTGAGTCTTCGCAGATGTTATTAAATTAAGGGTTTGGTGATTGAAAGATTATCCTGGATTATCAAGATGGGACCTAAATTTCAGTACATGAGGAGAAGGTGATGTGAAGACAAAAGCAGAAACTGGAGTGATGTGGCCACAAGCCAAAGAATGCCAGCAACCACACGAAGAGGCAAGGAATGGACTTTCCCCTAGAGCCTCTGGAAGGAGTGTGGCCTGACAGTCATCTTGATTTTGGCTCAGTGATACTCATTTAAGGCTTCTGGCCACCAGAATCTGAGAGAAAATGTGTTTATTGTTTTAAGCGGCCACAGGACACTAACAGAGGCTGAGGTCAGCTGCAACTGCATCTCAGTTCAACTTCTTCCTCAGCCCCCTCTTGTGGAACAAATTAAGCCAAGTCTGAGCTGTCATTATTTTAGGCCCCTGGGCCTAGATCAGTCTTTTGTGGTCTGGCTTAGCTCAACACTTTACAATAAATAATAATTTGTCAGGAAAAGGGGCAAAGGTCAGGAAGGGAACAAGAGTAATACATGAAAGAACTGGTGTATTTAAAGTTTTCAGGAATTTAGGATATATATGTTATGGCGAGCCTCACATCTTGAAGCTCCACTCTGGGTCTCCTTATGGCCTAATTGCCTACTTTGTTTCTGGCTTCTATCAAGCCTGGATCTGACACTCAAACAGTGAGCCCACCTCATGCAAGGCTTTTCATTTTATGCTGAGGTGCTTGGACATTATCCCAAAGCGGGGAGTGATTCTGAAGGGCTGTTTTTCTGGGGAGTGACATGATCAGATATGTGTATTTTAATATCGGTTGGCTGCAATGGGTAAATAGGAGTGAAGAAAAGACAGAGTGACAAGGGTAATAGAGTAACAAGAATAACAGGAGCAAAGGGTAATGAGGTCACATGAACATGGTATGTTGTTTCCCGGGCTTTGAAAGGAAACGACTTCAGAAAACAGCTATGTTTAGTTAGTGCTGACCTTGAGCTCCACAGTTGAGTTTAGAGGCTAACCATTTGAGAAGGCAACAACAGTTCTGACGACAATGCATCCCTAATCATGGCCTGCAGAAAACTGTAGGAACCTGGGCCGTACAGCCTGGGTTTGAATCCTAGCTCTGCCACTTAATTCGCAATATATATTTAAGTAAGGTTTATGAACTATGTCTGCATTTTTCTCATCTACATTGACACCTATTTCAAGAAGGTTGTGTGCATTAATATACGTAAAGCACTTAGAATGCCAGGCACATAGCAAATGCCTAATAATATTAGTTGTCAAAAGCCCAGCAGTTTCTTAAAATGTTTTATAGTGAGGAGAACTGCTTTTCATTTATCAGAACCTGAGGGATCTTGAAAAATGAGGAGAGAAAGGAATGTATATAAAGTTGCTGATTAAAGTTGGAAAAGACACACTGCTACCAGGGATTTTACCTTCTGCCTAGTCTCCAGCCCCAACTTTCTTTTCCCCCTTCCTCAGTAAGAATGGTGATCTCAGCAAGGGAATCCTGTATGTAGAACTAACAGGGGCACTCACAGTCATCTCGGCAAACAATGCATTCAAGGCTGGGTTCCTACTACCGCCTGCTTCATCCTTTTGGTCCTGGCATTGGACTTGAACACCTCTAGCAATGGGAAACTCACACTATCCACATCCTCAAATGGCACCCAGTCTAGTGGACAACACAGTCATAAATGATCAATTATACACATCTATAACAGCATAATAAACTGCATAATGGAAGCCAACTTGATGATGCTACAGGACTGAAGAAGGAAAGACTAATTTACCTTGGGGTAAGTAGGTAAACTTTCACTAAGACAATTATATCTATGATGAATCTTATAGGATGAAGTTTTATCTTGCTAGGCAGAGAAGCTGGAGACATTCATTTGATGCAGAAAGTAGAGCCAACAATGGCACAGAGTCTCGAAAGAGACCAGCTTCTCTGGAAAATCTTGATAGCTGAAACATAGCTTGAGGAGCGGTCAGGGCGGAGTCATGAGAAGAAGGGACAGAAGTTTGGTCAGGGGAAGTAGGTTATAAATCCTTCAAAGCAATGCTAAGGTCTTTATAATGATCCTGAAGGCAAGGAGAGACTTTGAAGATTCCTAAGAAGAGAAGAAATATAATTAGATTGTTGGTTTAGAAAATATTTGTGATGCTCTTGTGGATGAAAGAGGGCAAGACTATTGAAAAGCCTCCTGGACATAACGAGGAAGTCAAGTCTCTTTGAGGCACAACATTTAAAATCACAGTGATAATGCAAATATAATCCTAATTTTTTACATGCAAAATCCAAGACAATGCAATTAAATGACTTCCTAAGGATTGTACATATGATCAAGGAACTTTTTATTCAGGGATTTTCTGTTTACTTATATTTTGTTTGTGTTCATCCAGAACATTGTTTTATAGACATACATTCAAAAGATATGTTTGCCTTTTAACCCAAAAGAGAGACGTGAAAAGATCAAACTAGGAAAACTGTTATCTTTTTCCATGTAAATGGCTGGAAAAGCCAAATGTATAGTGTCTGAAAATAATTGCCTTGTCAATCCCTACAAATGTTTCCATTCCTGTGAAAAATAAGTGTGTATTACTCAACATATGTGTCCATCAGTCCCTATCAGTTTGAGCTGAGGATTAGTCTGGTAAAATTTCCTAATAGAATACTAAGTGCTAAAATGTGACTTCTTAAAACTGAGAATTTTATTTCACAAAGGTAAATTTAAAGCACAAGTTTGGAATTAAAAACAAAATGAAAACTTTATCAAAGTGAAATATATTTTGGAAGTAAAATGCATTAATAGTGTTTTGCAGATTTTTTTCCTCCTGAAGTTATTATTAAAATAAAATTTAAGTGTCCATTAAGGACACCTGAGTTATAATCAAGACCAGCAAATGCATAATTGTCATGTTACGTTCATGCTTTAGCCCTTGTGTCATATTTGTTACAAAACTGAGTATTTGCTGCTATACAGATTTTAAATGTTTGCAACCTGAAATTAAAAACACAAAATTAAATTTCTTTATCAGAAACTTAAGAAAATTAAATATATACCTCATATAGTATGTAACAATATAGAGCCCATAATCTATTGTTTAAAAAAATGCCATGTGTCTTCTGTTTCCGGAGAGCTAGTGTGCAGCTATTCTTATAAATGTTGGGGAGAGAAAAAGATGGTGAGAAAAGTAAGCAGAAAGGGCAGACTGACAAAGGTGTTTTGAGCAACACCACTAGAAATTACCAGAGACTGGCTATTCCTGACAATGCTACTTTGTTGAAAGAAATGCTGAATATTTTCTTTCATAGACTCTAAATTAAATTACTAATTTCTAAGGTCTATGCATTACTTTGTTCCTTACACATAACAGAGACATTTGTTTTAATCCTGAATAAGGCCCATTCTCCTCGTTTAGGAGACTCAGCTACGGTCCCTGGGAAGACTGGCTACTCCTGACAATAATACCACAGAACGCCTGGGCTCACTGAGTCTGGTGTTTTGCATCAATGTTGACAACGCCAGTGCAGAAACAGGGCATGGCAGCGCACAGCGTGTGTGCACACAGAACCAAAGTTACAGGCACAGAAAAAATGATGACACTGAATTTACACAGGAGAAATATCCGCATTGCATTTTCTAGCATAGTTGTGTCTTTTTCTTCATGTTTAGCTGGAGAAGACTTCTTTTCTAAAGCAAGCTGCTGGTATTATTATTGTATTTAAAATTGTTATACTGTAAACACTAACGTTTGCATATTCGTTCATTTCTTCACTTTAGACTCAGTAAGAATGACAGAGTGTTGTTGCCAAAAACAAATTTGAATTTGTTCATTCTTTTCTCAACATAGATTCTAAATTTGTATGGAATGACCCCTAATTTTAGATGTAAAGGATGCAACGGAATTGCTAAAGCTGAACTTCACAGTCGAACTAAAAGACAACAAGCCGACAAACAGGCACGAATTGCTCAGTCACTCACGAATCTACTTATGCCTGTGTAATTATTCCTCCTTTAATACTGGAAATGGGAAGCCTTCCTTAGGAAAGCAAACGACTACATTTGGCTTCAGAGGCAAGGGTCATAGGGGCAGTCCCTCCAAGCCTGTCACCCACGAGGTTCACAGTGTGCCAGCACCGGTCCCAGAGAGATCTGAAGGGTACACTCAGCAATTCAGTGGGGCGGTCACCATGGACACTGATGGCACATACTTGGTAAGAATCATGGCTTGTCATTGGTCATTTCTAGAAATGGCGTATAAGCATCCCGGATGTACCCTTCATTGAAGCTGAATGGGAAGGTGTATAATAGCTGCCTGCTGCACAAAGTGAAATAACAGTATTTGACACTGTTCCAAAAGTGCGAATGCATGGAGAGCCTGAGGGAACCTGAAATTTGGGCAAACTTCATTTGGAACTGAAGTATTTCACAAGGAAATTGGCTGATGTGAAACTATACTGTTCGTTCCTTTTTTGGATCTTTGACAGCAGAAATGTGCACTGTGCTATGATCACAAGATATACAGATCAGGAAGCATCTTGACTGGTTAATGCAATAAATATTTGCTGCTTCACATCTTCATAGTTCCTGGATTAGACGCCCTGATGAAGTAGCAAATTATTCTTGTAAGAGTCCCTTTAACGGATGGCAATTCTGTCCTGTACAGGCTGAGAGCAATGCAGCTCGGGATGTCCTTGGGTGTGGGAATGTCCATGGGCAGTAACTTGGTGCTGGCCAGGTCCACAAGCTGCACATGACACACGTGCGTGCCTGGGAGGGCCAGGAAGGAATTGCTGCTGTTGTGACACAAGACATAAAGTCCGTTAGGGTTATAGCAGGTTTCCAAGACATGCAAATTATGGGAACTGTATGTGCATGTGAACATTTTAGTCTTGGGGTCCAAAATGACCATAATTCTATCTCACCTCAATTTGACCACCTCGAGTTCTGTAGATAACTCTGTTTTAATAACAACCTTCTTTTTCAGATCATTCGAGATTAACGTTTCATTGGGAAAGTATTTCAGCTTCTTTTCCACCAACAACTAAAGCAAAACAGTTGCAGCAAAATGCCATTTGGAGAGATCTTGAAGTAGGGTCAGGCTGCTCCTAAAACAATCAAATATGTAATATACCAGTGGGTGATAAATGCTATGAAAAAATAATAAAGCAGAATAAAGCAGAAAGGACACCTGACTCAGGTGTGTGCTTGGTGGCTTAAGATCAGCAAGGAGATCAAAGAAGCTAGAATAGAATAAGGCAAAGAGAGAATGTAAGAGATAAAGTCAGAGAGGTGACAGGAAGTCAGATAACATAGTAAGATGATGGTTAGCAAGGAAATTCCTAAATTATGAGACCTATGTCCAAGTTCTACAAGAAATCACGGAGCTAGAGAGATTCTATAGAACTTTTTGACTTGTCTATGGGGAAAGTAATCCTCAAGAGTAATGACTACTAACAGGTGAACAAAACAGGTTGAATTATTTGAGGTCTATAGAACTTTTTGACTTGTCTATGGGGAAAGTAATCCTCAAGAGTAATGACTACTAACAGGTGAACAAAACAGGTTGAATTATTTGAGGTATGAAAGCTACATGGAGGCAGCGTGGGGCCAAGAAGGCGGGACTAGGGTTTCTTTGAAATCCAAAATGGTCCAGAAATAATTTGCATGACACATATTTTTAAATGAAAGTTTATTTTTGAAAATATGTTAGAAAATATCAATGGATGTTCTTACTGGATAACCAAGCATGAAGAATACATATCCCCCAGTTTACTTCTTTAGTTTCTCTGCTTTTCTTTCAAAGAAAATGCATAGAGAGGCTTGCAATGGTTTGCTATAGATAAAACGAGTAATTTGAATCTTTCTCCTTGACTCAGAAGTGATCCAGATTATTTGGCAGCTGACTTTTATCCCGTTTGCATTGCATTTGCATTTTAACACAGTGTCAATAGACATAACTATCTTCTTTGAACATTTTATTCCTTTCCTTTACAGAGCAGTTATTCTGATCAGAAGATAAAATAATGATTTGAAATGAAGTCTCTGATAGAAATCAGACCAACCTATTGAAATAAATTTAAAAAGAAATTCTACCTCAAGATGTATGTGTAGCAGAGTAAAATGATATATTCCTGCTGTTTCACAAAGGATGAATTACTGTGAATGCTGCCTAAACAAGAGATGAAACTTTAAAACACTGGCATTTGAAGAAATACAAGCTTAACCAAGAGGAGAAAAACCTATACTATACAGACGTGCTATGTCCTTTTACCCACAAATGCCTTAAGAAGATTACATACATATTTGTTAATTCATAAAATATTATTGTGTAAATATTCTGTGCCAGGGACTGTGCTTGGCACTAGGATAACTCAGTCTAGTAGGGAAGGATGGTAAGTGAACTAACTACTAAAACATGATGAAAAAAGTAAGCACACGGGAGTGGGAGGAGTTATTGTAGAAACACAGAAGAGACTGGAGAACTGAGAAAGGCTTCTTGAAAGAGATTTTGCTGGAAAGAGATATTTCAGGAACTCGGACATTATGATTTGAAGGATGATTCATTCAGTAGGAAGATCCTTGGAAAGGGGTCAAGGGATCTAGCTTCCGATATGATCTCTGCCATTAAATAAACTCGTGACTAGAAAGGTGATGGGAAGCATGCATGAAGGGAAGAGATAGGACAAATAGGATGCCGTGAAAGTAAAGAATGCTTGACATGGCTGGGTGGAAAGGACTGAGGACCTTAAGTGTAGTTGTAGCCCTTGGACAAGCTATGCCTGGGAAACCACACATCCTAGGTTTCTTCACAAGAGAGGCAGTTCTGGCAACTTTAGTATCTTTCCTGTACATCCTTTATTGTCTATGGGTTTTTCCAACTCCTCCCTAAAAATTTCTAAAAACAAAGTGTAATCTAATCCATTGATTTTCAGTATGTGGTCTCAGAATCTCCTGCAATACAATTACCCAAGGTCCTTTTTATAAATGCATGTCCCTGGGTCTTACTTCAAGGTAGCTGAATCCAAATATCTGAAGCTGGTACTCACATTTGCACTTCTAAACAGGAGCATTGTGGGGATTAAAACCCATGGCTCTCAATTCCCAATTAAGTGTGTTTTTTACTTCACTGTGTAATTTTCTCTTTCTGATCCAGCAGTTTAAAATTATTGGGTGTTTCCAGAAATAACACGGAACAATTCTATGTTAAATTGTTAAGAAGCAAAATAGAAACTTAAGTTGTGCATGCTGTAATACTTTTATCTATAAGCAAAAATATTCATGAAAAAATACTAAAAGGAAGCACAATGAAATGTTAGTCATTTTTGCCTTCATGGGATAAGACATGATTTTATTCATCTTTCTCTTTTTCCACAGTTTTCATCTTCAAAAATCAGCACATTTTTATAATTAAAAATAACACATTAACTTAATTCCACCTGGAATAAAATTAGAGTTAAAATGCAAAAGCCATAAGTGACCCTGAGAGAACTTTCAAAGTCGATGGTAAATTGTGTTTTCAAGAAGATTTAAGAGTCTTTGTTGGCTCTGGCCTCCCAGATGGTAGAGATCTGCTCAGTGATATCTATCTCATTAGATTTCTGAAAATGTCCTTTGATCATCAACCTTTGCCCTACTCTTCCTGAAAAATTAAGTCATCAGAAACTCTGACTCAGGGACACAAAGGGTTTGGAAGATTTCAATTTGGGGATGAATTAAAATGACAGGGAGTAGTATCTGTTCACTTCTAAAACTCTGTAAATCTTCTTTATGAGAAATTTTAAAGGCAAGCTTTAAATTCTTGATCCAGGATTTAAAAGTTGATGAGGATAAAAAGAAATTCAGATATTCTTCTCAAATAGGGATAAAGCTAAAAATTATAACATTTTGATTTTCTTTTAAATGACTGTTTTAATGATAAACCAAGTGATTATATTTTTAATTTAAAAACTTTTGTAACATTCTATTATACACAATTTAAAAAATAAAAACAAATATTAACTATCCATAGTCTCACTATATATTAACATTATAGTGTATTTTCTATAGTCCACGCATGGGACTGTGATCATAGACTACATAAAATTTGGACTCATAATTCTCATAATATTTCAACATACATATTTCTCATGTTACTAAGTAGATTTTGGAACCATTGAATCAAAAGATTCTTGACACTAAAACCATCATTGAGCTTATCTATTTAGTTCATATTTTGAATTACCTACAATAGGCTTTTGGTCTGATGACACATTTAAGTATTCAAGAGGACTTTCATTCTATTTCTTATTGCTTTATTACATAATTAGTTATACCTAGAGGAAGCAATGATAAGGGGGAGCATAAGTTTAAGTGAAGAACCTTATTTTCACTCCTTATTAAGATATCTATCTCATGGATGGATATTCATATTTTAAAAAGCTTATAAACAATAATATCAACTTCTTCAATAGAAAACTTAACTTTGTGATAACAGATGAAGTTAACCAAATGTTTGTGAAAGTACTAATTTGAGGATTCTTCCCACTTCTCTATCCCACTTTAGAAGCTGCAGCACCTTCAGGTCCTGCATATTGTAGGGAAAATAGACTGTCATTGGGCTTGGATAATCTTAGGAAACTTTTATTGTGCTGAGCATCGGAATATTTCCAAATGGATCTGGACTCTCTGAACATCTGGATATTGATATATCGCCTGGAAACGTCCCTATTTATTCTTCAATAAATCAGATGGCACCGAAAGCTTGATAAGTCCTACACTTGGAGAAAGAGAAAGGCAAAATATTCTGAGATAAATTATATAGCAGGTAACTACTGGTAATACATAAGAAAACCCTGGATGACAGAAGGTTCTAATAGTGCCTAATCTTGGAGACCAGAAATAATAGTTCCCAGGAAATTTGAGTCCAGTCTCCCTGCTCTTTCAACAGACGGCTTATTATAGTTCCCTCAATTTCATTTAAAATTCTTGCAAAAAACTCCCCCAAGCAGTTTTTTTTTTATTAGAGTTTTCCTTTACTTTCCTATAGTGACACGTCCTCTTTACACTTAAACTTAAACTGTCCCACATCAATCACTAAGTTGTTCATTCTGGGCTTTAGAAAAGATAAAGCTGATACACAAAAGAAGAGTACAAGGTGGCTCCCTTCCTAATGCTAAGTTCAGTTACATCATGTTGAAATCTTGAAATCAGCCACACTGAGAGCACTTTAAACCACAGAAATCAACAAACATTTACATCAGGGTCCTTGCCGGCAGCCCTAGGTGGCTTATCTGACCAGACCACCACCGTTTGTAGAGCTCCACACAGGAATCAAGTGTGAGCATAGTCTGATAATCACGCACTTGGTGGCCTTAATCTTAACTGGCTCTCACTGGCAGTATGATCTAGAGTCTAGACACAACAGCATAAGCAGCTTGAAAAGGAAAATGAAAGCCGAATTTCCCATTTAGTGGCAATCCAAAGTTACCCAAAGTATAAATCATAGCAAACTCTCTTCCTCCCTTAATTCAAAGGGGAAAGAAGAAGACAAAGATGAAGAATGAAGAAGCAGAGAAAGTGAAGGAGGAGGTGGAAGAGAAATAAAGGAAAAGAAAGAAAAATAAGGATGAAAAAAGGGCTTGTCAAAAACCTTGCTTTTTCCACAGTGGCCAAAATGCATGGTCATTATTTATCCTTTGTTTCAGAGGCACTTTTACTGTGGATTTTATTTCTCTTTTTCTCTCTCTTTTTTTTTTTTGCCAGTATTAGAATACCCTGTGACATGCCTTATTATAGTACAGTAGTATTCTGTACCATGCTTCGCTTCTGTACCTCAAAAATCCAAGACTATCTACTCCTTTGAGGGCCCTAAACTCCATTAATGAGTCATAATAAAATGCTCTATTTCCAAGACTCGGTGACACAAATAAGTGCTTCTCAGATGTAAAAGAACCACTCACAGGCAAAACAAGATTAGGCAAAAGAGACTGAACTTGAATTGTTACTTTTGGAGAGATCGTTTAGATCAGACTCATTATGAAGTTGCCTTTCAGAAAATTAAATTTCTTATTAAACTGCTAACTTGACTCTAATTTCTCAAAGACCCTTATTATAGTTTATCTCAGTTTAGTACCAGTCAAATATATCATTTTAAATATACTCTATTGAGACTCTGAATATCAGATACATAGCTAAATGAAATATCAAAATTTCTCACTCAGGCAAATTCAGATTAGATGGTTTCATAAATTATATCAATGGTGCAGCACATACTCTGCAGTCTCCAGATATATGATGATTTCCATAAGACCATGTGTATTTTCAAGTATTGTTGGTGTCACCATGAATCATAACAAAAAGTAAGTGAAGATGAAACACAGGTACTATAATTTGCAGTTTGCACCATATTTGAGGTGTATTTCCGCTTTGACATTATATTCAGACAAAGAACAATAAGTAATTCTCAGTTCCTCTTGGTAATACCACAGAAATTTTTCTAATAAAAAGAAGAAACAGAAAATAGAAAATGTAAGTCCCTAGTCATACAGGGATTTTGTTCAATTTTATTCACTGATATAATCCTACTGTTTAGGACAGTACTTAGGAGAGTAGGTACTAAATAAATATTTGTTGACTGAATGACTGAATGAATAGAAATTTTGGATTAGTAACTTGACTACTTTTTTATGGGTTTCACTATGATTGTATTTTCTTTTTTATTTTCCATGGTAACTGCACATTTCTGCCACAGGGAAGTAGTCACAACCCATGATTTATAATTCTACAAATTAACTGCATTTTCATAGAAACCTCTTTACATCTAAATTAAGTTCATCATGTCAGAAAATCCTTTAGCTAAGGAACATAGCCAACAAAAATTATCTCAAGAGGCCAATTTATATTTATAATCTTGCTTATTAAAATTCTTATTTATGTTATTTCTTTTTTTTTT
>NW_011888884.1:5271144-5286778 GCF_000151845.1 Pteropus vampyrus | reverse complement strand
GAAATAAAGGTATGTGATTTAGAAAAGTCTGAGCTTCCAACTCTATGTTAAAAAAATTGATAATTTTAGGTAACAAATTCTATTACAATCTCTTACATGAATTATTTAGATCGGAGTCCCCAACCCCCGGCCACAGACTCGTACTGGTCTGGGGCCTGTTAGGAACCAGGCCACATGGCAGGCGAGTGAGCAAAGCATTATCTGTATTTGCAGCCTCTCTCCCCTGCACTAACATCACCACCTCAGCTCCACCTCAGATCATCAGGCATTAGATTCTCATAGGAGCACAGGTCCCTGATGCCAAAAAGGTTGGGAACTTCTGATTAGATCACTGTTCCCCTTATTTGGCTATGTATCAGAATCTCCTGTAATGCTTTTAAAAATATTGATCTAAGGATCTGTGTCTAGATCTATGAAGTCAGAACCTTTGAGGGTGGAGCTCAAGAATCTGTATCTTCAAAATATATTTTCTCCAGTGATTCTGATGTTCAACCAAGTTTGGTAATAAAATATCACTTGCTAGCCTCAATCTCATCCCTCCACATACTCCAGGAAGCAAATCTACATAAAAATTAAGCCAATTATCAAACTTAGAGAGTTTAAATTTGTCTGACTTGACATATAGTTCAGAAACATTATACAAAATTCATTCCGGAGGGCCCTGTGAGCAATCCAAAGATTAGATCTTTCATCATCCGTAGTTACTGCAACCATGGTAGCAGTTTAGAACTGTATAGCTTCCCATCAGGGCATACGGTAAAGAGAAAACAAACAATAACAATTTTGAGTATAAGCCCAAATCACAAGGTTTGATACTCTAAATTGCCAGCTTTGACTATCTGCATTTGACCTGTGATACTGTTAGCTCTGCACTAATCTTCTCACCCTTAGCTTGGCTGCCTCTTTATTCCCAAAAAGGCATGAACCCAGCATCTGGAAACAACTTAGCTTGATCCTTTGCTGGGAGATTTGTTGTTAGGGAAAATTGTGCCATTGTGTATTCCTGTTGTGTGAAGGAATTCAATATTTCATAGAAACAGAATGATCAGATTCACTTTTGCTTTTGAGGTACTACATATTACTGTGCAGGGACTCATCAAATTGAGTCTGACCTAAAAATAATACAAAAACAGAAAGAAATGATTCATTCTATCACCTTTCTTTTTGTGGTTCACATGGATACCCCATCTCCAATCCCACTCTTTAATTACATTAATTATGGCTCTATTTCTGTGGCAATAGGCAGAGAGTATACTAAAAAAAAAGGCTTACAAAGTATGTGTGTGGGGGGGGGCGATGTACTTCAGCAATTATAACTGAACAATTAAGGAAGTATTTGACTTCAGATATGGTTTAGTGAGTGTTCAATAAGAAGCAAATAGACATTTCTAGCTCTGTTTCTTGGCTTTGCTTCTGCAACATTATTTGCATTTTCTGCAGACCCTGCTCCCTCTTAGCAATTATAAGATGACTGCAGCAGAATGACTCCATCCCTGCATGCTCTCGTGCAGTAAGGAAAAAGAGTATTTCTGAGGATTAGGTGAAAATTTTATTGAGCCTTGTTGAGTTTTATTGGCTTATGCATTTATATTGGACTGCCATAGATTGAGTTGTCCCCCCTCCAGATTCATGTGTTGAAGTACTAACCCCTACTGTTTGGAAATAGGGTCACTGAAGATGTAATTAGTTAAGATGAGGTCCTATGGGAGTAGGGTGGGTCCCTCATCAAATATGACTGGTATCCTTATAAAAAAAAAGAGAAATTTGGAGAAAGACAGACACACAGGGAGAAAGCCATGTGAAAATGAAAGCAAAGATTAGGGTGATGTAGCAGAACACAAGAAAAGGTAGAGACTGCCAATAAACCAGTGGAAGCTGGGAGAGAGGCATGAAACGGATTCTCCTTCACTGCTTCTGAAAGAAACTAACCCTACTGACACCTTGATCATGGAACCATAAGACTGTAAGACATTAACTTTCCATGTTTAAGCTACCCAGTTTGTGCTGTTTTGCTGTGGCAGTGCCAGGATCAATCAGCATGGTCAAGTGAAAGCAATATTCTGGCCAGGCTCGAATCACGTGCAGGGCAACCATACGAGGAATGGAATGACAACTCTGGAACAGACTGAGGAAAGAGGTGATGCTCAAGGGTAAGTTAGAACTGGAGGATGAATGAAGGGTGGGTAGAACAAACTTTAGCTGTCAACCATACAGCTTCCTATTTCCTCTCCATTTTAGAGGCATCGAGGTTCACTTCTTCACTTATTTATGTGATAAATCTTTGTCCTCTTCCAGTCCTTCAACTACACCTGATATTTTCTCATCTGCACAAGGTCAAGAGTTTCTCAGGACCCTAGAAACATTGGAAATGTCCATGATTTCCTTTCCAGGTTGAAGATGTCAATGGAAGTAATGATAATATAAGATCCCTGGTATATACAATGATATCTTAGTAATCAAAGTAGTTGATCAAAATGTTTTATCTTTTGTCCATAATATATGAGATTTTGCTATGTGAATATACCAAAGTAGTATGATGAACATATGTAGAAATTCTACAACAAGCTAAATCTTGGAGTGGCATGTAAGAAACAAATGCCAAAAAGAATAGCCATTTTCAGTTTGAGACAAATTCTGTGCAATACTAATATGTGAGAAGCATGGAATTGAGCATTAAAGGAGAGTTAAAGTCATGCTGGCATTATTAATGTATATGTTGAGATAATAAAGGTTGAACCATTAGTATATATATTCATGAAATGGGCTATTAACATTCTGTTTGTTTTATACTTAACTCTGTAGGGTCTACTAATTTACAATTAAATTAAAAAATCCACTAGGACTAATGAGCTAATAATTGCAAAGAACTCTGAGCATGGAAAAAAGGCACCAAGGGAAGACAAACTTCTATTTGTGAAAATCGAAACATTTGAGACTTTAATTACATCCCTTCTAGAACTGACTTGTAATCAGTTATGGGGACTAGCCCATTAATGCTCTTCTATGGGACTCCTACACAACACATTGTAAGCCATTTCACTTATCAAATTTGAATATACTTGAGAGCAGGCATTTTCAGTAATTCTGTCTCAGTACATCAGGTTCCCTTTTTTCACTGAAATTCAAAAGATTCTAATTAGTCCTACAGTATAATATATTTTGATCTAGTTTTGTAAAAGTTTGAATGTAATACTTATTTATGTTTATATTTAGTCTTTAAATTGTAATAGTAATTGATTGTTTAATTAGTAATCTTTGAGTGGTGGGAATTTAGATGATGTTAATTTATTTTTAATTTACTTTTCTACATTTTATAATACGATGATCACATATTACTTATATAAATTTTAAAAAGACAGTAAAACATCCTGGAAAACCATTCTTCCTGGGTTATTTGGACATAATTTCACTAGGGAGTTATCAAACATTTCATAAATTTTATGCTATGCATTTGAATCTATGTGTAGAGTTGAGATTTGTGATCAGCTGTACATTATAGATATCTGAAAAATACTAAAAATGAAGGGCTTTATTTTTCTCATACACCAGGGAATTTGCAGGTAGGAAGTCCAGGGCCGGTATCTTGGCCTCACAAAGTAATAAAATCTGGCTGCTCCAATCTTTCTCTCTGTCATGTATTCAAGGTCATATGGTCTTAAGAAAAGTACTCAGGTTCCAGCATTGAGTCCTCATTCTGGTGAGGAGAAAGGAAGACAGCATCTGCCAGTTAAGTCTGCCCATTAAAGGAGGTTTTCTTTTTTCTCTCCTTTTTCGAAATCCCAACCCAGTGATTTGTGTTTATATCTCAATGTTTGGAACAAAGTTATATGACTATGTCAGTCAGTAAGCAAAGCTGGAGAACGAAGTCTTTTGCTGGCCAATATGCCTCCTCCAACAAAACTGAGCATGAAACACATAATTTTATGTACCACTGAAAAAGAAAGAAAAGAAAAGCTCCTGCTAATGAAATTATGGCATGATTTTCTTTCCATTTAGAAATTTACTTGATAATCGCTGAAAGAATGAATACCTTTCGTCTTTTTTACACTTAGAATATTATTGCATGTCATGTTATTCTGTGTCCAGAACATTGTGCATACATACACTTTTTTTTCCAATGGTAAATTCTAATCTTTCTGAAGACATTTTAAAAAGCAATTAAATTCAACATAAGTACACATAATTCGGTTGATGTGACGACAGTGAATAATACTGACCAAATTCACACAAGATCAGATACTAAACTACCAACTACACATAATTCAACTACCAACTACTCAATTCAGTTGATGTGACAATAGTGAACATCAGTGACCAAATTCACACAAGATCAGGCAATAAAAATCATGTCATGATGCTTCTTAGCCAACGGTGATGGCAAGACGCCAACAATGGCAAGAGTATGGAACACAGAAGCACAAGTTGGTCCTAGAGCCAGTTAGTACGGCACCTAAAAATTAACTAGGCTGCTTTGGCTAGTCGCGATGTCTGCAACATAACTATTTGAATCTGTGTGGCAGTACTTTAAATTTAATCCAGATTATTTTTAAAAAGGAGGTGGTAATATTCTTTTCTAAGTAACTATTTAAGAATTAAATGTAACTACTTTCAAAGGACAAAAAATCCAGATACTAGATAAGGCATTTTAGATTTCATAAGAAGAACTAATGGAGAAAAAGCAAGCAGGGACCTAGGGAAAGAAAAGAAGGATAAACCAGAGGACAGGATAGAAGGAGATATTTGTTCAATGCAACCTTGAGAGAGATAAAGGCACTGGAAGTAAAGTGCATCCAGGCATTGAAATTGCATCCCTGAACATGTTAGGGCATATAATTAAGCTGAGTGTGAGGGGCAAGGAGGCTGATAGGATGATAACTAGCTCGGTCTTCTGCTGTGAACTTGCATGCTCTTTATCAGTGTAATTAAGGTCATATAATCCATTACCTAGCAGAGGATCTGGCATATAATAGTGCTCAAAATGATTTATTACATTGAATTAGAAAATTTTAAATTTTATTGGGATGAGGAGTTGAAAACCCCAAGGATATTCATAAACATTCTTTTTCAGCTCAGTAGGTTAAGTAGAAGCTCACTCTTAGAGATTTTCTTTTTTGTTGGGGGATGGTAGTCAGGTTACTCTTTGACTTTAGAACCTAGGTGGGAATCAGTAGGTAAGAATCAGACATGTCTATCAAAACTAAAGAACTTGACTTAAATGTTACATGCTAAAAGAATATTCTAGTTGTCTATCATTTCACAAGATAAGCACAAGTTATAGTCAGTAAAAAATGGATTTTGAATTTATACTAGATGTCATTCAATTGCATTTATTACGCACCTGCTTTCTATAGCTTCCTGAATTGGATACTATTGGAAGATAACAGAAAAGACTGGTGGAGTGTAAAGAGAGGCTTGGATTCAGTGACTAAGTCTTCTGTGTCCCACGCTAGATCCACAAAATCATCATCTCTGCAGTTCTGACTCCAGCATCTGTAATTTAAATATCTGCCAGAGTAATTCTTATGTGCAGCTCTGTTTGAAGTCCCCTAGACTGGATCATTTCTAGAGTTTCTTTCAGCTCTCAAATTTCATACTTTAACACATCCATCATGTTATTCAACAAACCTACTGGTTTTCACTAGCAGCTGGCAGTCTGCTAGTTCTCATCTCTCCTTAAAACCATAAGAGCATCCTAAACCTCAGATCAGCTCAGGTTAATGAAATTCTAGAGGTAAATAAAGCCCTCAGATATGAAGAAATTCCTAGAAGCATGAGACGAGAGCAAGAGGGTTCCAATCTAATAATGTTAACATTTCTATCCAGTATCTCCAACTTTTGCCCCTATATTCCTCTATTAACAGCAGAACTTTAACTATTGCATTCATAATAGTCTCTCTGCCATGGAATGTGGATGGTCTGGAGACTGCTGAGCCAAAGACTGAACATAAGGGCAGTGGTTAAGGAAGACAGAATAACTATTTGGGGCTTACTACATGTAAGAAAATGAGTAATATAACAAATAATGTGTTATATAATACACCAATTAATATAGTACTCTACCAAATGATATACTAATTATATAGTGATCTTTTGATACTCAGCCACATGGCCTGTGAGGAAAAATATGCTTAAAGAGGTGCAGTTGGAGTCACATTAGGGAACTCAAGAAATAAATATTTCTGCCTTTAAATGGAAGCCAAGTAAGGCATCTCTGTCAGTTTTCTGTTTAATTGGCCAACATCACTTTATAGAAAAACAAACATGGAATTCTTTCCAAATTAGGAGTCGTCAGCTTTGGAGGCTGAGAGACAGATTGCACGAGCATCAGACATCCATTGACATATTCAGCTGTGGCTACAGTGGAAGTAAGCACTTATCGGAAATTTCCCAGTAAAATAAATGTGCCACATTGATTCTTGAAGCTAAAATGTCCAAAAGAATGAGAAAAAAATTTCCAGGAGGAAAGTCAAAACAGGAGATTCTGACAGACTTAAATTTTTAGATCCATGTGCAAACAAGACACATTATGAAAACAGCAATTTTGAAAGAAAATGGGGAGGACTTTTAGCTGAGAGACTGATGATAATAAGCTCATGAAAAATGAGACGGATTAGATTTTTGCTTCTCCCTTTAGCATTTCTCCTTGCAGGAGGATTATATCTCATACTCCATTGATATTTTCCTTGCCTATGTCACTTCTTTTAACCAATGAAATGAGAGCAAAAGTTATGCTTGTCATCTCCATTAAAGTTTTAAAACTCAGTGTACCGTCCATTATATATATTTCCTTTCTGTTGCATGCCCAGATTTTGTCTGCTCCTTCAGTCTGACTCCAAGAATTAAAATAATTTGGAGCAGAGCTGCAGTCAACCTACTAATGCCATGCACCATGAGCAAGAAGTAAATCTTTATTATCTAAGTCATCGCAATCTGGGGCTATTTGTTTCTACTGTATAACACCTCTTAAACTAACTGATGCAAAGTCCTTTGTATCAGATTTAATACAGAAGCGCATGAGGATCCACTGAAGTTTTTAAAGTAAGGAACAGAAATGACTATGAGGGATGAAATGAAAGATAATAAAGCTGTAGACTGAGAAAGGGTACTTCTACTTTTAGCAAGCCCTAAGCAAGTGTTCTTGCTCAATATATGGTATCATTCCTTATATTGACATGTTTCTAAACATTCTCACCTACAAACACAATAAACTGCTTAGAGAACAAGTCAGCATATATAGAGAAAAATGATTATTCTCATGCTTTTTCATGCTCCCAGTCACTATGCATTGCAATTATTAGTAGAGTACAATTTATTCATTGTTCATTATTATTAAAATCAAGATAGATTCCAAATAGTTGTTATCTTTCCTCAGAGATTTAAAAAAAATTTTAATGTCACTGGAAACTCTATGTCCTTAAACATTAGGTTTAGAATATGTGCTCTAACAATTAACACCTATGGCTGCAAAGGGCTAACAAAGACAGTAATTATCTTATGTTCCGTTTATTTGCCCAGGTTCCTGCTGAAAACCATCATGATTTCTGTAGTGCAATATTTTCTCAAAAAAGAATATATGAATACTGACAATGTCAATCATCTATTAGAGATTCACTGAAAAAAAAAAACAAAAAATAGATCAACGGGAAAAAAATTCACAAAAATGTATATATGTGGATAGACATTGATTGGAGAGTAATGGAAGATACCTAGGAACAGTTGTCTAGGTGTTCCCAAAATTCTGGATGTTTAGCAGTTATGCAGATCAAATATTTGGACATTAGGTAGAAGTTTTCAATTTTTCTGAAAATGAAGACATTTTTTATTTGGGAAAAATATATTATTTCAAAATCAAGAGGAAAGCATATTCTAACACAAGAGTGGAAAGAAAAGTCTTTTAAATTTGGATTGATTATCTAGTTTCATCAAGTTCATCTGATGAATTTGTAATACTTCATTTCGCCTTGTTTAACTGGTCTCAAAAGCTTAAGAAAGTTTTTAGCTTAAATCAGAGCAATCTAAGAGGAAATTTCTCAAATTGCAAAATAGGTTCTTAGAAATCAAGAAACTTCTATTCTTTGGTAAATATATTCAGAAACGCAGAAGTCTGAACAAATTTTTTTCCAGTAACTATGAAGGCATGTCTAAGATCTTCAGAAATAGCCTATTATGCATTTTTCCAAGCATATGTTCTGAATAACTGTAAAATATGTAATAACTCCTATTTCTTCTCCTCTGAATGCAGACTAGTTTACCAGCTGACAGACAACATGTTGGACCTATGTCTGGGGAAAAGGACCAAGCATCTTCTCTTAAAGATTGGGATAATCCATTGTGAGAACTACTAGCAGCAGCTGAAATTATTCAGTCAACAGAAATGATGTTTCTTGTTTATTCTGTTTTCAACCTTCCAGAGGAACAGAATTCAAAATAATTCCCAAAGAAGAGGCTTAAGATAATTATAAGAAAGATTACAGGAGATAGCTTCTGCTCAAACTCATTAAAGAACTAAAAAATGTCAAGAGGCTTGCTATAAAAACAAATATGTTCAGTAAGACAAAAAGGTAGAAAAGCAGAAGACATCTCTGAAATTAGGGCAGGAGAAATGATAGTTTCTAAAGAAAGGAGTAAAGGTAATTTGGCGGAGGTAAGTTAAGTTAGTAAGACAAAAAAGTCGATGGGCCTAGAAAGCTCAGCGGACAGATACCTTCAGTGAACAAATTAAAGTCATTATTTTAAAAGACACTTTCAGAGATTCGTATACTTTCAGGATCCCTGAACTCATGGGAACTGTTTATGCATGCTTGAATTGAGAAAATAGACTCCAAAAGAGAGAGAAAAAGAAACATGGGTAGAGTGGCAGAGATGCTCTAGGATGAATGTCATGCATTGAAAAGAAGAAAATATCTTGCTTTTTTTCCTTCACTAAACAATTTTTAGTTTTGGAAGATTATTCTTGTTGATTAATTTATATTCACGTTTTCACTTTAAATGTTGTATGGGACTCCATTATGTGAGTATGTAATAATTTATTAATCCACCTCCATCAGTAAATAATTAAGAGGAGGCCTATTTTTAGCTACAATAAAGAAGACTGCAAAGAGCCTAAGTATATACCTAAATGGGGAATTGATGAGTCACAGAATATGTGCATCTTCCAATTTTATTTCCAAAAGAGATGGTTTTGACTAATCTCACTAATAATGTATGAGAAGTCCCTTTTATCTACATTCTACTTAGATTTGCACTTGTCTTTTTAAATAGTGTTTTAATCTATAATTCCTAATGATTTAAAAGATATATATTTGTGTGTGCATTTACTCCTTTACTGGTTATATGCATTGTAAATGCCAGTGGTATGTGTTGCCCTATATAGAAGTTTTTAATAATAATATGTTTAAATTTATTTATTTATGTTTGTCCTTTTTGAATCATTTAAGAAATCCTCCCCTACTCTGGTGTCATGAAAACATTTTTTTATGTTTCCTTATAAAATTTTTATAATTTAATTTTGTACATTTTAACCATCTGGAAATTACTTTTACTTTATGGAGACATTTTATATATATGAATAGCCATGTTTTCCAGGACTAATTACTAAATTACTTGACTATTTTTTGTATAGCTCTGGTTCCCATTCTCAGCAGGCAGCATTTCACCCCACAATAACAAAACTTGGCTATATCCTTTATTTTTTTAAAATCACATTTGCCAAGGCATTAAAAAGAAAAAGGAATTTGAGAAGCAAATATAAGTATAAGTTGTATTCGGGGAAAAAATTGAGTGGAGATAATTTTCCACTGTGTGCTGTGAGTCCTTGCTCCTACAGAGAGGAGGTGGCAGGTGCTCATACTTCAATTGAAGCCTAGTGATAGTAGCTTTAAGTAAGCACTGAAAGAGATTTATACACGACCACAGCAATTTAGAGGACATAGTGGAAGTGTGTATGTCTCCCACTTGGGAAATCTAAAATCCAAGAGGCTGCTCAAAGTAACCCACGTCACAGAAAGGGAAGATTCGGTTGGGAAGTAGGTCTACTGTACTGATGCAAGGTCTAGGGATGAGTTTCAACAAACTAGACATGTATTATTAGAGAGGGCACTGCCATAAATTTGTCTTTTAAACAGCCAAAAACAGCCAGCTGGAGGGGATAAGACTTCATCTGAAGGAAAGTATACACAACAGGTCCCCAGTTATTGATGTGCTGCTCACCGAAGACCACAAGCAACAATTTAAAAAAGAAAAAGTAGTTCTACTACCGCATAGAGAATTTGATAACAGCTTAGAACATGACTACTCAAGAAAAAAATATTTTGTTCTCGTATATCTTCCTTGTTCATTCTCTTCCTCTCCACATGAACCTTGGAAATGTCAGAAACCATGGTTAGCAATATGGAAGAGTTATGGAAAAAGGATAAGTTATGGGAGTTGAGAAGGGGTTGGGCATGGCTGTTTTCCCACTGAAGCTGGCTTTCTCAAATTAGGCATAATTGGGGGAAGTGAGAACAAATAAAACAAATAAAGATGTCTTAAAATATTACAATATAGACCCAAATACCCATCACTTGGATTCAGAGTATAGCTTCTTCCAAGGTTGCCCTGAGGTTTGACATTCAGTCGGCAGAAGAAAAAGAGGGAAGAATAACTTGGTAGGTTTTATGGGCTAGCACTAAAAGCGGAGACATAAGTTTTGCAAACACTCCATTGGTCAGAAGTCATTAGCACGGCACTACCTAGAGGAAAGAAAGGTTTGGAGATGTAATCCTTGGCTAGCTGGCCTCAATTCAGCAATACTTCTAGACTGAAATAGGAGTATGAATATGTGGTATTTGGTGGGCTAGCTCACCACATTTGTTTTGTCTTCTAACAGAACTCATTCATCTAAAATTATTTGCGTGTGTGCGCGTATGTGTTTGTGTTTATGATGTGATTTAATAATCTAGAAATTCAAAGTTGCGATTATTTCCCTGGATTGCCTATGTCATTATTAAACTGAGATTTTTCAGAGGACTAAAGTGACTCATTCTTTTTACTAAATGAGAGATAAAAACAAAACAACAGCAAAAAGCTCTGGTGCCAGCCTGGGATTTAATCAAGAGACAAAGGCAGAAATAACCTCATAAAGAGAGCTTGAACAGTGGAAAGAGCAAAATTGTTTTTCCTATCTCTTATAAGTCCCACTTATCTGTGCCTTAACATTTTTTAAAAATATGTAATCTTTGAGTTTAAATTTAGTACGGGTCTGATTTACTCTTTAGTGATTTTTACATTCAGAATAATTTAAAGGAACAAATCAACACGTATCATCTCCACTAATTGAAAGACTTTTTAATGGGTAGTAATAAAATGCAAAGATACAAAGCAGATCTAATCAGGTAAAAGTCATGGGTGTAGGATGAAGTGTCTTGTTTTTAATTTTAGTATCTGGTTGTAGATGTTCCTCTTTGTTTCTGTATTGCTTGAGCTAAGTGATATGGGGGTACAGCACCACCAATCATAGTTGATTATTGACTCCGGTATTGTGTCTCTATCATATTTTAGACATATCAACTCTCAAAAGCATCTGTGCCTTGAAATCTATATTTGTATTCTAGAATTAGCCAAAAAAATTATGCAATATTCTATGGTAAGAAAATATTTATTGCCAGTATCAATTTCAAAATATTTGTCTAGCTAAGATGATACAAAGAGTATTTTCTAAACCTTATTTAAAAGCTATGTTTATATATTATTGTAACATTTGTAAAATGCTAACTTTCCTGAAGACAGAGGAAAGGATATAGCTAAAGTATACAGGAAAGAATTAAATTAGGTACTGTGGCTGTGATGGTTAATTTTATGTTAAGTTGATTGGGCCAAAGAGTACCCGTATATTTGCGCAAACATTATTCTGGGTGTTTAAGTGAAGGTGTTTGGGAAGAGAGTGACATCTAAATTGGAAGACTGAGTAAAGCAGACTGCCCTTCCTTTGTGGACAGACCTCATCTAATTTGTTCAAGGTCTGAACAGAACAAAAAGTCTGGCCTTCCTCTGAGTAAGAGAGAATTCTTGCCACATTTTCTTCAAGCTGGGATATCAGCTATTTACCTGCCTTCAAATTCGGATTTAAAACTTGGCTATTTTGGGGTCTCGAGCCTGTCAGTATTTAGAAAGGAACTACACTACTGGCTCTCTGGTTCTCAGAACTTTGGACTCGAACTGGAGCTAGAGCATCAGCTTTCCTAGAACTTCAGCTTTGCCAACTGACCCTGCAGATCTTGGGATCTGCCCACTTCCATAACTGCACGAGGCAATGCCTTATAATAAATCTCTTTATATACATTTTAAATAGATTTATTGAAGAAATTGTATCAAATTTACCAAAGAAAACTGTGAAGCCTCCTTTGACAATAGGATGGACTCTCCCCTGACACGTTCTCTGTATAACCACTTTGACCTCAGTGAAATAAGAATTGTAACTTGTCCCACCACAGAAGTCCTCCCTTATCTGCCAGGGTATGTTCCAAGGCCCCGGAAACCTCGGATAGTACTGAACCCTCTATATATTATGTTTTTTTCCTATATATACATACACTTTATGGTTTCTCTTTGGCATATCTGAATTGCCAGCATCGCTACTCCTGTGCTTTGAGACCATTATGAGGTAAAATAAGGTTTACTTGAACATAAGCACAGTGATACTGTGACGGTCCCTCTGATAAACCGAGACAGCTACTAAGTGACTAATGGGCAAGGAGCACATACATAGTGGATATGCTGGACAAAGGGAGGATTCGAGTCCTGGATGGGACAGAGTAGTGGGACTGGACAGTGTGAGATTTCACCACACTACCCAGAAAGGCACACGATTTAAAACTTATGAATTGTTTACTTCAGGAATTTTCCATTTAATATTTTTGGACTGCAGTTGACCATGGGGAATTGAAACTGTGGAAAGAAAAACTTCAGATAAGGGGGGAAACTGTACTTTCCATTCTGTCAGGAGTATCTAGTGTAAAGTTTTTGATCTTCAAAAAATAACATAGGGGAAATAATACTAATAAGAATGACCACTCTTTTAAACATAAAAAGGCAGAAGCGTCATTAGTGTTTAAAGCAAGAAGTTAAATTATATGAATATATTTATGAGTATGACCTTTAACAATAAACTCTAATGTTATTTTAACTTGCATCGCATATCATTTTAGACGCGTGTGGTGGGCTCATCTTCCGCCTGGCTTCTTTTTCTAGACATAGCTCCTGATATGCAAGATTTAGCTCTGACTGGCAGTATTTTTTCTATTCTTATTCCATCCTGCCTCACTCCATCTTGATCAAAGAATCAGCAACCAACCTGAGCTTCTTTAATTTTTTTTTTTTTTCATCCAAGAGTCTGAATCTTGGAATGAAGAAAAACAGAGACTGTGTGTGGTCAGCAGCATCTGACATGGCTCTCAAAGATGCTCCTCCTGGTATTCATGTTACTGTGTGACTCATTCCCCTTGCATGCAGGGTAGATATAGTGACTTGCTTCTAATGAACAGACTAAGGCAAAAGTGGCAGTGATGAGATGCCACTTCCGTGATCGGGTTTCAAGAAATCATGACTTTTGTCTTGCTAGCACTATTGCACACTTTGATGAAGCAAGCTATCACGTTAGAGAGAAGGTCCATATGGCAAGGAACTGAGGGTTGCCTCTGGCCAACAGCCAGAAAGAAGAGAATAGTTCAGTCCACCAACTCGAAAAAGCACTGAATGCTGCCAACAATCACAAGGGTGAGCTTCAAAGCAGTTTATCCTTCGTTAAGCTTTGAGATGACTACAGATTCCTGAAGCAGTGGACCTCGTTAAGTCATGCCTGGATTTCTGACATACGAAAGTTGTGAAAAATAAATGTTTTTGTTTTAAGTCTCTGAGTTTTGGAGTATTAATTACATAGAAACAGATAACTACTACACTGGGTTCCTTTAGAGGTGAGTCAGTGGTACTTCTTGATCCCATGCTGTTGGGGTTCTCAAGGCATCTCTGGTTCTCTTCCTCTGGAGTTGTAACTTCTCAACTTTCTTTTCACTCTTTAAGATATCCCACCATGTTTCCATTATACACATTAAACCAGACAAATTTAACTTCTGTTGATTATCAACTAAACTGCCTTAGCTATCATTGTTTTAGTTTCATGTTATACTTTTATTTTTACCATTATTTCTATTCCTGTAATTTTTAAAAAGATTCAATAAAATTATTTTCCATTTTCTTACTCCATAGTTACCTATTTGATCTTAGCAAGGAACTAAATAAACTTGTGCCAACATAGCTATAAATAATTTAAAAAATAAACCTACAGATGTAATATATAGATATCTGTGACATCTAGACCTTAATCTTGTATTTTAATATTGTATTTTCCAAAAAAATGAAATTCTTCCCTATCTGTGATTGTTGGTGAGATTCTATGTGGTATAGCCAGAAGTCACTACTAGAACAATGCATGATATTATTCAGAATTTGGAAAATAATGTCCAGAGTATCTATCAATTAGAAAAAGGATCTTCCATTATTTTAATATCGAATCTATAAAAGAATAACTATAGAACTATGTAACATCACTTAGGAAACCAAAGATTATAAATTAGCAATTAAAATACTCAAAAACAAACAACAAAAGAAACGAAAATAAGAAAAGTTAAGTTGGCAATCCAGATCTTGTGATTCCTAGTGTTGTTTTATCCATGTTCGTTAAATTTCTATCCTAATTTTATTAAATGGCATTAAAATATTGTTTGGAGTGGTTTTTCACTTGGGGAAATTAAATTGAAATAATAACCTACCAAATTCAAATCATTTTTGTCTCAACAATTGCCTTTTTATCAAAAGCTTGGTTGCTACCCTTAATAAAAGGTTGCTATCACTATGCACTATGCCTATTGATTCAAAAAATAAACTAACCTGAAAGCTATTGCTTTCCCTTCATTTTAATCTTGGGAAGAAGTAGTTCTATTGACAGGTCATTAAGTGCCCTTTACCCAGACTACAGCATCAGAGGGTGGAGCTTTGGGGTTAAGGAGGGAAAGCATTTAGCCTAAGAGCTGAGTCATGGCGGGTTCTATTTCAGTTTTTTATGCATGTGGAGGTTGCTAAGTCATGGCCCACAAAAGAATACGTTTCTTCTGCATCAACCTCCTCAACCTCATTGAGATCCATGTTGGAAAGAGAGTAATGCCTATTGGAAGGATGAAAACTTAAGACTGCCTAGTCTCAGCCAAAGGGGTCCACAGAGTTCTGCACTCTCTGGTCTACCTCACTGCAACTTAGGTTCCATATTGAGGCTTGAGGAAATAGCCCTAGGAAATAATAAAGTATTCCTTCACATAGTCTTGTTATCCACTCATATAGTGCTCTTTTCAAAATTTTGGTAATAGTAGCCAAAAAAACATGGATGCCTACTATTTGTGTGGCAACTTAAAAGACAAATAATTTACATTCGATGTATGTTGGCGGAAAAGGTGAGACTATCCATTAAACTAAGAAAAAAATGTGGAGATGCAAAGTTCCAAAACAAAAAGTTTTATTCTGTTTTTATCTGACTCTAAACCCTGGGAGCTAGGTCATGGTTGATGTTAGCCTGGATCCAAAGTGGATCTTCTGAACGAGAACTGTA
>NW_011888884.1:5230029-5270169 GCF_000151845.1 Pteropus vampyrus | reverse complement strand
GTTTTCATGAATACATACTCTCTGCCATTCTTCTGCTTATTGTGGCTCAGGTATTCACATTCATTTCCAAGATCATGAAAAATTCACTTCAAAATTTCCACTCTTATATAGAGATTTTTGACTTTCAGATTAATGTATTTATACTAGAATCTTTTTGTCCTTTATTCCCCTCTATCTCCAGCCAAGTTCTGAGGGACCCATTTATTACTAAATCTTGGTAATACCATGGGTTTGGGGCAGGTGGTGGTGCGGGGACCCAGATCCCAGAGTATGTGTTCCCGCACGCTGGAGTTCATCGATAAAGATAAAGAAAAATGGGAACCACTAGTATACACAAGTTATACCATCTCCTTGCACTGAAGAAAATTAAATGCATTTATTGAAAATTCAATTGCTAAGAAGGAAACAACACAGTGACTATTATCGGAATTGCTAATAGGCAAAGGGATAACCACAATCAGCAGGTAAGAAGGCTGGCAACAGAAAACTGTCAATTGCATTTTATAAGAAAACTATCAGAAACTTAGGAGTAAGGAAATCCACTTATAAAAAGTGTTGATCTAGCAGTAAAAACGTGAGTTGTAGTAAACAGTAAAACAAAGTAAGGAAGACATTCAAACTCAACATACATTAGTTTTGTACACAGTCAAGGAAAAACAGATCAAATTACGAAGCACACTGGAGTGTTAAAATCGCAATTGGCCTTTTCAAAAGTGTATTGAGAGACACCGAAGTAAAACAGAAATGGATTTCTAGAGTGAGTAGAGCCAGATTTCATTCTATAAATGGTAAATTAAAGATGCAAGGAGTATTTCTGCCGCAACTGGAATAGAGAAGGTTTCTGAAGGTAAAGGAATTCAAGGAAAATCGATGTTTGGGAGAGGAGTATACACGAATGCTAGTACTGGGTCCAAAGGTACAGTTTTAGAAAACAAAAGGAATTCCATCACCAATTCATAAGTCTCCAGTTCATAAGTCTGTCCTCCAGCAGAGACAAATGTGAACTCAGGAAGAAATCTTTCCTGGGAGGGAGAATCCAAGGTCTAAGGAATTCAGGAGTTGGGGGCTGATGCTGCAGCTATCATTAGTAATATAAATGTCAGCAAATGGCTAAAATGGTTCCTCTGGGGACGGAAAACTTCAGAAAGAGAAGCAAGAATTTGGGAGAGTACAATATGCAAGGCCATGAACTATACTAGTCCTTATTGTAAGTCTGAAGTTCTCATCTCACAAGACAGTAGAAATTCTAAACCTAGTCAGACCACACCCATTGAAAAACTGGGATTTCCAAGAACTCTGGTCTAAAGGGAAAATATGAATTAAGATCAATGGACTAAATATGACATAAAAGAGAAAAAGTGTCACTAATACAAAGAAATCTTTGAATACTTCTATATATTTTTTAAGAAGAAAAGAATATTTCAATAAACCTCTCCTAATTTATGTAACTAGGGCAGTGCTTATTTGTTATTATTTTCTTCTCTTTTGTTTTATTATTCCCTTCAGAATATAAGAAGCGGAGTATCACAATTATCTCTGAATGAGAAATTTCTCACATATGGGGATTAAATTCACAGGCACTGAACTTGGGAAATTGATGGATGTTCTGAAAAAGCTAAATAAACCAAAAAAGATTTCTCTCTTAAATTCTTCTATTTTTTTCTTAGTTCTACCAGTTATTACGAGGTCTTTGAAGTTATACATTATTTGTAATCAAATGTGGATCTGTCTCATAACATCTTTTGTGTTTTAGGGACATCATTTTTGCTTGGAAAACACTTTTGTTTATGGGAATATGCTTAGATTTTAGGGGCTACCAATGTTACATGGGTCCCGAATGTTTGTGGATAAAATGTGAGGCTGGTGTCGTGATACTCTTATGTGTCTTGGGATCCCTCTGCAACTTTCCAAGAATGTGGCAGAGTTTTCTAGTTGGAAGAAGATCTTGTGGAGGTGCTAAAAAGCTCTGCTACATCCAGCGGGGACGCAGGCCTTAATCAAGGCATTACTGATGAAGAAGAAACTCCTATTTCTCTTAACGAGAAGCCTGAGTTCTCCTTTGACTAAGTAAAGTAAGAAGAAAATGCAGGGAGAAAGTGCTTTTAGACATAATCTAGGACTGTCATTTATCTATAAAAAGGGAGATAAGCTTTCATTTCAGCTATTAAATCTCCCTATGGTAAAAAAAAGAGGTTTATAGGATAACAAGAAGGATTAATATTGCTAAAATGAACAGGTTTGGTGGCAAATTCAGGACATTTTAAATTGGTGATCTTGTGTTATTTGGGCTCTTGCTGTTAGCTGACACATCTTGTGATAAGCTTATCTGGTGAATAGATAGGAAATGGGGAAATAGGAACCTGAATAATTTATCTTAATATATACTATGCCCTTGGGTTCACTCAATTACTTTCTTTACTGACCCATTTTAGAGGCTTTTGGGAACAACAGCAAAAGTGATTTTCATGGTGGCCTAAGGGCATGATCTACCGGTATAATTGGTCTCTGCTAGACTATAAACTCTATGAAAATCAAAATTAGGAAATTTTAATTACACTGACACATTTTGGTTGTAAAAATGTGGGTTAAATTGTATTAATGGACATGAGTACTTGAAGAATGCAAATGCTCTGCTGAAAATTTCTTTCTCAGCAAGACAAGAAATTGAAAGAACGAGAATATGTATTTCTTGTAACCACAGGAATATAAATGAAGATGCTAGCCAGATGGAAAATAGCTTTTTGAAAGATGAAATCGTGCATGCTTTGTTTCTTGTCAATGTTGATTAAGAGATCTTTTCTATATTTATCAATAATTAGTACAGCAAAATAAGACTTTCTGAGAAGGATGAATGTCTGACTACATATCTTCTAAATGTTAGAGTTTAAACACTTCATTTTGTCAAGTGTATTTGTGAAAGGAAGTTATGTTTGTTCACATTAATTATATATTTATATTAAAACTTAAATTTCCTCTCTCACTTTGTAAATGATCTTGCCAATCTTGCTTTCATTAATTCATTACTATTTATTCTGTATAAAATCTCTTTTTAGACTGAGACAATTTTGGTCTTCTACAACATTCTTTTTTTTTTTTTAAGTCTGTTTCCCCCCTGACTGATTTGATCCCAGCATAATATGAAGTCTAATTTATTCAGTTGTTCCCTGAGAGCTGAACTATGACATGTTTTGTCCTGATCACTGCATGTCCATTGCCTAGTATAAATTAAGTGCCTAGATTTTCAAACCATGTGATTACATATGACTTGTTCAAAATCAATAACGGGGCCACACAAAAGTGTAGAAGTGTTTTTGGATAATCCGTCAATCTATTTCCTCTTAAAGTGGTTCAGTGAGGTCTCCAGTTGACTAGTGAAGTTAAGCTCGTAAGATTAATAAAAGAATAAAAAGTAGGGGAAAGTTGACCTCTGAAGGCTGCTCAGGCTCCCCGCTGTATGCCATTATCACTTGTTTCCTAAGAATGAGTTAGAATTAAGGATACACTTTGAGCCACAGTGTTAGGGCTATAGGATCCTGCATCTTTGTAGCATCTCCTTTCCTTCCACAAAGCTGAGGGAGTAAGAACACCAACTTTCCCTATCCTGAGAGGATTGGTGACACAGGCATTGGGAAGATAGACCCTCTCCTCTCTAGCCGCTATGGCAAATAATTGCTAGATGGCTTATGTTTACCTCTGTCATGTATTTAATCTTGGACTTGTCTTTCTTTACCATAGAGAAGAGGTCCCTTGCCTTATCAGTGTTGTCAACTGGTCTCAAAGGTGTGACAATAGATTACTGAGGATTCGCCTTCCTTAAAGGAGTTTTGTCCTGAAAAAGCCCTCCTGTCTCATTCTTCCCAGGAAACTTATTCTCCAAATTGGCCTTCTCTTCAGACCAAAAACTGATGTTTTGGGTATCTTCCTCATCATTCAAAGATGTAAAATTGACAAAGTCCATGGGAGCATCATAGGAATAAGGGGCTTTAACTTGTGACATTGTCCCCACCCTGGTGCAGAAGAGCCAGTTTTTCCCAGTATTAGTGTCACTTTCCTCAATGGTCATTTTCTGTGGTTTAATTTGTCAGTCCAATCAAAGTTGCAATATACTCTTTTACCTCTCATCTGAAATCTTGAAGTCTAGCAAGTACTCCTTATCGAGAACCTCGTCTTGGGTATAACAACGGAGCGCCCACAAGAACCGCTGTGTAATAAATGTTTGATGAAAGAATAAATGGAAATCAAGAAACCATAATTATGAGAAAATAAATTTTACCAAGGCCAATTCAGTGGAAGAAGATTGTCAGGCTATGCAAAGCTATGTGGGGAGTAGCAAACCCAAGTCTCGATTTAACTTTCCTGATGTTTAACATTGACTATTGTTTTAAAGGTAAGATTTTATCATCTGTCATATCAGACTTTCAATTCATTTAAGCCTCATTTATTAGAAGTGACAAAACTCAGGATTTAAGACTCTGCCTAATTAACCAAGTGTGCCTTCAATTTCAATCTCTGTTACCTACAAATATTTGAATTCGCATTTAGTGTTTATTTTGAGCTATCACTGCTATTTGTGGGCCTTTGCAACTCAATTAGAAATGCACTTCATTTCCTTTCATTTTAACCAAAGGAGAATCGTTAACTCTCAGCAGAGGAGAGAGATTTCAGATCAAACATCCTGTAACTGGAATTAGCATTAATGCAAATTCATTCCTATATGATTTGTATCCTCCAATAAACATTTACCATCCACTGCCTCTGACCTTCCACCACTACTTGCCTCACTAAGGCCAAATTATTGCATTAGTCTTTTTAAATTCAAAATAAGTGGAAATTCCCTCTCCTGCTTTATTTCCCACTCCTCAATAACCATACTCTCCAAGTTACCTTTGTAATAATGAAGAATTGAATTATTATCTTAGACTCTACCTAACTTAGAGAGCTTTGCTCAGTTTTTGGCTATATTCTAAATCAACTGTTGAATTTTAGTGTGCCTTCGAATCATCTGGAGATCTTATTAAAATGCAGATTCTGATTCAGTAGGTCTGTGATGGTCTGATATTCTGCATTTCTAACAGGCTTCTAGATGTCGATGTTCTGGGGACCACATTTTTAGTAGTGAGGTTCTGGGTAATTTCAATTCATTATAATTGTTTGAACTTGCTCCTCTGCATTCCTTGATTCTTTATCCTCTTATCATAGCCATTCATTTATCCCCTAGACTCATGCTTAAGAATATTTCTCAGGGGTAGACTTTGGACCATCTAGTCAACTACAGCTTGTATTGATTGTCTCAGCTCCATGGTTAGCACCTGGAGCTCCCACATCTGTCAGCTTTATAAAGACCATCTGCAAGTAGAGTCCCTAAAAACAGGAGGCAGACCTTCAGTAAACAGTAAATGCTGAGACAAATCAATTAGTTTGAGTCCCAGACTCTGTTTCTTCTGAAGCAAGGATTCTCTGAATCCTTGAAAAAATGTGCAATATGTTTTCAAACTTGCTAATTATAGTATTCAAATTATTTATGTCTCTCGCTTCAATTGTATTTCTAACAAAAACATGTCTCACTTTCAAACATATTACATATTCACTTTGTTTTCAGTTTTTTTTAAAATTTAACCTTACTTATTTTATATATTTCTTAAATTTTGCTATTTAAAATTATTTTGAATGAGCCACTTGATATTGCGTTCATCTTTTCTTATTGGCATTGGTATTATCATATTCTGATAGACTGTAAAAAGGGGTGATCTCCCTAAAAGGCTAAGATATTATCAGAGTCAGTTATCTTTGGAACAGGCAGTTCCTAAGATAAGGGACAAGGAAGATAACAGAAAATGATGAATTATTAAGGCAAAATTTAGGTAAGAGGCACAACTATTAGATATCTCCCTAAGTCTTAATCTCTTGAATCTAAACTTTTAATATAACTATGCTTTAATATTTTTCTACAATCTAACAATTTATATATTATTTGCTATATTCCTTTTTATCATTACTAAACTTTCAAAATTAATAAGTCCTTTTCAAAATTTTAGCTTATTTATAGATGTACAATAGGGAGTTAATAATGAAATGGTAAAGCAATAGAGGCTTGACGCTTGGTTGAAGGGAATATAGATTTGGTGGACCTCAAGGTCAGAGACGGTAGCCGTGACCCCAGATTTCAAGAGCACATTCACTTCTATAACAAGTGCTGGGCCCACACATAGAGATAACCTAGAAACACAAAGAGAATAAAAAGAGAATCCTGCTTCCTTATTTTCTAATTCTCTATAGAACACTAATACAAGTTTCCTACATTGCCGATAAAGTGCATTCGTGTGGGCTATGTCTTGTGAATGAATAGGGAACTGTTTAAATATGGTCTGGCAACAACAGTGGATGAACATTGTTCCAAAGCTCTTAATCTCCAACAATAAGTATACTTGGAAAATCACCTTTTTAAAAGCATCACTGTCTCTATCTATGACAATTGACCCTGCTGTTCTCAATGCCATTTTTTCAGAGTTACATTTCCTGAGAACTTTTCAAAACAAATGCGGAGGTTTAAGCAGCATGAGTACGCTGAAGTGGATTTATCTTGTTTCCCAATAAATAAAAATTACGAATGGCAAAACAATTTTGTAATACTGTAGGAAGGGATCAAAATGAATTCCTTCCCACCACCAAAAGCCATGCTCATTATAGCAGGAACCTTATGTACTATCTCCATTGGGACCTTGACCTTTACAACAAGATGCTAAATAATTAGCATTTCTATAGCAATGGGAGCTGAAAACAAGCTGCCTTAACAGATCACAGTCTGTACAAAGAAAGCAACTCACACAAATAGAGTGAAGAAACTTGTAATATCAACATTTATGAAATACCTACTATGCATCAAGAATTTTTAAATATTTACTTTTTTAATTGAAAGAACATAAAATTAAGAATCAGTACACCTGTGCCTAAGATCCCAACTCCAACTTTTAAAATTGTGTAATTCTGGGAAATATATTTAACCTCTCGATTTTGGTTTTCTGAGGTGTAAAATAGGAGTAAGAATAATAATCTCATATAAAAATTGTGAAGAGACTTAACTTATGAAAAGTTGCTTTATAAATATTTCTGTTGGGAAGTATGAACTGCTAACCGAATATTTCTGTTTTCGTGATCGTTAGTGTAAGTATTTTTTAAAATGCCAATCACTTTAGGCATTTGGCTGCAAAAACAAGATGGCAGTTAGAAATTAAAATGGAATTTTGAAGGTGTTTGCAAAAATGTAGAAATGCCTGAATTTTCAGCTCATCCCTGAAATTACAGCTCATCCCTGAAAATTTTTTAGGGAGACAGATCAGGGGGAGGTGGAAGCCAATGGGAAACAAATATTATTTTATTATAACTTGGGTAAGCACCTAATTACTTCTAATGTAAAGTGCTGGCAAAGCTGAGTTGAAGGTCTATAGTTCTTTGCTTGCATCTGGCCAATTTCAAACCTTGGACTGTTACCACATGTCCAGGCACCTGACACACTGGCCATGATACTTAGGTGGTTTTGTGGAAAAAAATGAGAAGTAACAGAGTCCCTCCCAAAAGCACCGAAGAAGGGAATAAATGAAAGAGAA
Organism: Pteropus vampyrus; assembly: GCF_000151845.1. Lineage (NCBI taxonomy): Eukaryota > Metazoa > Chordata > Mammalia > Chiroptera > Pteropodidae > Pteropus > Pteropus vampyrus. Next base: position 5,262,565 of record NW_011888884.1, on the reverse strand, counting down.
TAGTGTTGATTCTTGATATTTATTGCTGCTCATTAGCAAATATGGATGAATCTATGGCCCAGAATTTGATGGATAAGATTAGCAATTTCTTTTTCATGGGAAGATATGAGAAATAGGGTACAGGTGGAGGGAAAGAAATTGAAATCTCCCAAGCCTACGGCAGTTAGCATCCCTAGATGGCCCTTCCTGGGAGCTAGCCAGCCTATCTTTGATTGTCCATTTATATCAACTGGGTCCTTTGGATAAACTCACGGGCAATGATTCCACACTGATGCACCCCAAAGAAGTGTGCCACTTATCGTTTTATCACCTCTCAGCTATAAATCTATTCTTCGCCTGCCTGCTCTGTGCAATGGAGCTGGGCTCTTGAATTATTTCTTCTTTGCTACATGGGATAATGCCAAGCTTTGTCAATGAGAGTTCTGAAGAGACAGTCAGTGGAGGAGGAAGGGGATCCTTTTTTCCTGATTTTTGTGTGCTCCACTCCGTAGGCTGCTGCAGTGTTTGGAGCTTCTTCAGTGCCTGGTTTCTGCAGTGCGTACAACTTCTTCAGTCCTTGCTCCTGCAGCGTGGGTGGCTTCTCTAGCACCCAGTTACTGCATCACTGTGGTTTCTCCAGCAACAGGATTCTGCAACCCAGACGTCTTTTCCAACACTTTGCTCCTACAGTGTACAATGGCAATAGCATCCGTCACCAACAGCTTTCCCCAGCACCCTTTCTAGTGGTTTTGCAGTGGAATGCCTCTGGCAAGATAGTCCCAAGTGGTTAGTTTTTCCAGCACAATATAGGATAAACTTTCAGCAACTTCTGTTGGTACAGCACCACAGCAACTTCTCTGCCATCCAGCAAGTCATGACTGTGACCTCTTTGACAAGATCTGGATCTCAGTCATAGGGGTGAAGGATGGGGGCGTGCTCTTTCTTAGATGCTCTTATACCCCTCGTGGTAGTGAATACTCCTCATATGTGCATTTCTTGTATTCTTTAGAGTTCTCTTTACTTCTAACTAGCTACTCCCTTGTTACTCCAATTCCCTGTTATTGCCAATATTCTTCTATTAAACTTATTAAAAATCACTGTGTGGTTTCTATCTCCTGATTGGACCCTGGCTGATACAGACAGGTTGAGTAGGCCAGGAACTACTCTAGAAGAGGAGGGAACTAGTATTATTGAGCATCTACTCTACACTAGGCCTCTGAGTGAGTTTCATCCCTATTATCTCATTTAATCTTCACAGCAACCCTTTGATTCAGGAAACTATTATTGGCAACATTTTACAATAAAAAAAATTGAGGCTTAGGAAAACAAGCAACTTGTCAAGGTCTCTCAGCTATTAAGTCACAGAGTTTTGGAATTAACCTCTTATTTATCTGGATTAAAGCCCATGTAGCCCACACAGCTAGGAATTTTCCAAAATTCACTTGAAATGTTCCCTAGTTAGAACTAGATAACTATCCTAGATAGTTATTTATAGAATAATGCCCTTTCTAGTTCTCACCGAAATGGAAATTATATTCCTTAGTGACAAGATGAAAACGGCCTTTATTAGAGTTTAAGCACTCTTTACCACTATCCTTTACCACCCTCTCTTGGTGTGTCTATAAGGACCCATTAGAAATAACGCGGATTGAGCCATCAATAACTATCACTACTGTTTCCTTTAACTCCAATTGATTTTTCAAAATTATCAGTTTCTGCTCGATTCCCTGTTTTCTTGCACTTCCATCTTCCTTTATAACATCACGAATTACTTTATATGCTTTGGCCCAGTGGGGTGATTTCTCAGATGAAAGAACTTGTTTTCCTTCTCTTGTTCTAAAATCATCACAGGAACCTAGTAGCATGAAAGGGAATTGTGCAATGTGTTTTGAGGATCATTGGAAAGAAAATGATGGATATGTTTTTCTATTCTCTGCATATATTATGTGTTTTCTCAAGACCAAGTTCAAACGTTTTCTCTTGTAAATTTTCCCCTGAACATTCCAAACATAGTTGGGTGGCCCCCAGTTTATAACTTCTTCACATATCTTTTCTCACCAACTGGTATAGGACTTTGATGGAAATAGTTGAGTTTGACATGCTAGATTAGGTGGTTCCCATTACTCCCTAGAATGCAGCTATAAACTTCATGCCTATCCAAGAGCTGACTGCACCAATCTCTGGGAATAATGGCTTCTCCTTTTCATTCACTTTCCAAATCACATGTGAGTGATTTTCATTGGTACACTTTAAATTTGAACCATATGGGGAAGAGCATTCTAAAAAGTGAATTTGTTGCTTGTCCTCTACTGTCATTAGAAAAAGACACATTGGAAGGGGGTAGTGGTGATGAATACTTGATAATGAAACCTTAATCTGGTCACAGTGACCAAAAACATTAAATAGCATATAATTTACCCTTTGCTTTGCAGTATTTTTCCCTCACACCATACTTAACCCATAGTTTTTTGCAAAAACACAGGTGTCTTATTATTCAGGGCTTCATAAATATCAGCTCTGTCCCCAGTCATTGATGCAGCCACATGGAATCCTTGTCCCAGCAGTTCCAGTAATGAAGACACCCTGGATCTTTCAAGACCCAGAGCTTCTGACACCCTTTCCAGTCAGTGACACATGTCCAAGAGTCTCCCAAAGCTCTCTAAGTGTGGTAGACACACTGGAATCTCCCCCACCCCCCAACAGTACCATAGCCATTGTGGCCCTTCTTGGTCTACTGTAGTGGATTCACTGATCTCCCTTCAGCATCTAGTGGTGGAGTCACAAATGACACTCCCCAGATTAATTCTACAAGCATGCTGGACACTGACATACCCTTTCACAGTGATGCAAACAAGCCCAACACATACCCAAGGGCAACCTGAATCACCCCCAGAAAAAGGTTAACAATACACACTCCCCATCCGGTGCTTGAGACTGACCAGTCTCATTCCTAACAAAGACACAAAGAGATAGATCCTCCTTTTATGATGCTGGACACACTGTGGCCTTGGTCATCTCATGCTGCAGACTCTCAGTCTCCTCCATAATCTAGTTCTTGAGACCCACTCTGTCTTAGCCTATTTCTGACACATTTGAAACTTTCCATTCCACTACTACCTCATTCGGGGCTACAAAAACACTGGCTCTTAACCTGCTAACTTGTTCAAACTCATCAGTCTCTCTCCTAAAAACTTTATCCTGTGCTGTCCATATACTGTCTCCCATGACTAGGATTTATCAGCCATTTCTGTTCATGTGACAATATACCCAGACCTGTCTAGGGAATGTCTTATAATTGGTCTAAGAGAGTCACAGAACCCCCCTATATCTTTCCTAGGGGTTAGCCTAATGAAGGTATGAGGCTTAGTTTTGGCCAAAAAGGATGTGAGGAAAGTAAGCTAGGAGATACCCTAAAAGATTATCTTCCCCGAAAAAAAAAAAAGAACACAAGAAGAAAATGTCTTTGCCCTTTTCTTCCTTCCAGCTCTGAACACTGTTATGAGAACACAATGGCTGGACACTCTATGTGAGCTTGTTAAATAAATGAATGAATGTTCTCGTAGAGATACCACAGCCATTCTAATTGATTGGGTCAGTTTTTAAAATAATTTGCAATAATAATTGGTGGTAGGTAATTGAGAGAAGAGCTGATCTCAAAATAATCCTTTAGCATCTCTCTGGAATAAACCAGTTAGACCTACATTGAGATGAAATTTAAGTTAAATGGTGTGTCCACATTTTAGGTGTCCACATTTTAGCTCTCTCTTGCTCTCTCATTTTTAATACTGCCCTCAGAAAAAAATCTAAAAATTAGGGGAGGAGGATAAGAGGCAGTTATCAGGGCATAGAGAGACATAAAACAAAATTGCATTTCTGAAGCCATCAGAACTAAAAGTATTTGAGAAAAAAAAAGATACAAAGCCAAAGGTCCAGAGCTTTTTTAAAAACTTAATTTAACCTGTTTCATTTTCCAGTTTTTGAGTCATTGATAGCTAATAGTTTATGAAGTCATAGAAAACGAAGAAATCTTAAAAGATCTAGGTATCATTAAACCAACCTAGTTAGTGATCACATCAACTCCCAGATTTTGGGTGTGGATTCTTTCTACTACATTGCTATGGCCACACAAATAAATTAAAACAAAAGAGCCCCATGAATGTGTTGATTTATAGTTTGTTCCTATTTCAAACAAAAATTTTACAGTATCAGTTTCCCAACGTACTGAGCTGAAGAGCATTTCATGCTGCCCTGTTGTTATCCTGTCTCCAATTCTGTCATTTTCTGTCTAAAATCTCACGAATTTTGCAGGTGCTCTCTATAGATCTGTTTCATAGAAGAGGAACTGGACAGCTCTCAGTCACAGGTAGTCTGTTTGTGAATATACAGCAATATCCAAGAAGAGAAGCAAGAGCAGAGCTCTAACTTCTGCCATCTTTACCTATATTCGTAGCTGTGCTCATGTCTTCATTCTATAACTCCAAAGCCATGAGGTTAGGGGGAAGGAGAAGAGAGAGGAGAGTAACAGAATGCTATATAAAAGCACTGCAATTATCTTAAATTTTCCATATGCAGATCTTTATGGACTCCTATGGCTTAAAATAAATTATTTATTGATTTTGCTATAATAATTTATAGCTTCAAGATAATCAAATTAGTGGATAACTTGCTACTGTCATAGATATATGCGACGAGAAACAAGCACAGAAATGCATTTGCATTAGTAATATCAATCTCAGAGTTCCTAAAGCAGATATGCCTTTCCTTGACAAGTATCTGCAGAGATAACATTCATTCCAGGTACTAACTTCAAGACCTCTAGGGAAGGATTTCTGTGATGAAAGAGGATGGAGAGTAATGTAGAGCTATTGCCATCTAGTGGTTAATAAGAGAAACATCAGGTGGCTTTTCTCAGGTCTAACTGCAATAAATTTTTTTGCAAAGGCATAAATATTTTATAATTTTATTTCATTGCTCTTTGTATGTATAGTTGGATTAAAACACTTTAAAAAGAACTTATGGATGCTTATTTTTATATGACAACAATTCAAACTTCTAACTATATCAAAATTTTCATTTATTCACCTAACTTTTCTTGAGTATAGCCAAGTTTTGAGCTAGGAATGTAGAAATACATCATTCTCAGAGCCCCTGTTTCAAGTTGTGGTTCAAAAGCTATGCCCAGTTATTCTAGATCTCATGTGTATGACCCAGGGGAATTTTTTGCATATTTCTTTGATTCTCCTTCTCTCTCTCTATTTATATATATATATTTATATATATATATATATTTATATATACATACAAACACACACACACATATATATATATACATACACACACACATATACATGTATATGTAATTTGGTACTAGGTATTATGTATACTACAAACCATTTACCAAAATAGATATTATACAAAGAATACAATAAAAATGAATTAGGAATTTAAAATTTTTTAAATTATATTTATTAATAAAACAAAAATCTATATTTAAGAACTCACTATATTATTATTAAGAATATTTTTTTGCAGTGGGATGTGATAAAATATGCTTCATTATTTAAATTAAATTTTGGCTTAATGCTTTGTGTTGCAGAAATTAAAGGACTAGTCGTGCATTTTATTTTGATTCTTGGTTTTGACAACTGTCTTGGCTGCAAAATATTTCTCAAAAGATCTGTGGATCCAACAGAGGAGGTGCATCATTAGCTATACTTTCTAAATTATATTTATTTCTTAATCTCATTCACAATGTTTCTTGTTCGTTTGTGCAGTTAAATTCAATAAATTCTCCCTTTCCCTGATGTCAAATCAGATTTTTTTGGAATAAGTCAGAAGAAACCAAATGATTTCAAAAATCACCGAAATTCTTCATTTGCTTACAAATCTTAAAATAGTTTTGAGATATGAGAAGTTTATGTCTGAGGCAAATCATTTTTGACTACAATTATGTAAACATTTCCAAACATCTATTTTTCAATATTCTTTCTCCATAGCTGGAGTAAAAATAAAACTAAACAAAAAAAACAGTTACTTGCTCACTTGTTAGAATGTCACCTTTACCTTGAAAGGAGATAATAAGTGTCTTTATCTTTTTTGAAGATCTCTTATTAGGTGGCATTTTATTGACAGCTACTTGTCAGCACTGAAAAGGTCAGCAAATTTGGAACACCTGTCATTTCGTAAAAGAAAACTGTTACTCTTTTAGGTTCTTTGCCAAAAGATAACAAGGGAACTATGTTACACAAAACAAAAATAAGAACAATCCATAAAATAGTTTATCTGGTTACAACTTATATCATTACAAATTTCATTATAAAGATTCTACTCTTTATGATAGCAAATTCATAAAAGCACATACCAAACATATGTGAACCACATTATGCTGCAATGTGCTTGAATGGATGTGTGAACACAGATACCACCACCAATCATATATTACATATTATTAAAGCACACTTTCTTGTTAGCCTATTGGATAAAAATAAACATAAATAAATGTTGTAACATTTTCTTTCTGCACATCACTTTGGAGACCCTTGGTAGAGGGTTGGGGGAGGGAGCAGGCTTGGAAATATTTTCAGGTTTTGATACTCCATCCTCAGCCCTAAGGGACAAGGAACTTTCAGGGGCCTTAATGTTGGTGGCAGTTCCAAAGTAAAAGCTGTTTTCTCTGGAGAAGTAGCTGCACTTAGGCCAGTCCTAAGTATGGTTGGGCATTCCCCAAAGACCTAATTGTGCCTGTGGATAGCTGGTTGGTAGTTCATGCTCCTCATGAGCTAGTGTCAAATCTTCTTGAGCTATTGCATGCTTTTGTTGCTTTGTGATTGGCTCAGGACAACATAGCCCCTCCCCAGAGCAGGTCCACTTAGAGAGCAGGCAGTCCTCACAGGTCTGCTCCAGGCTACTGTGGGGTGGTGCTTAGACTTCCCTCAGCTGGACTTTCCTCATCTGGGGTATCTTGGTATTAGTACCTAGTCTGGAAGAAGGATCTTCACTGGTGCAGGCTTCTGGGCATGGTGAGCTTCCAGTATTATGGCAGAATTTGAAAGTAGCTGGCAACTCAGGAGCATCACTGAGTCTGACATATCGAGGGCTCTGGAAGAGCAAAAATCCAAAAGCCCTGGATTTCTAATGGCTGATTGTGCCCTCCTAGAGCACTGGCAGGACTCGGGAGGAAGGCTTGGGGCATCACGGCTGGCAATGGGGCAAGAGTTGGATACCAGGGCTTTTGTCTGAGTTTGAAAATAAAATCCAGCCTTCAAATTCTGATAAAGTTCCAGGCCAGGTTTTATTGCATCTTCTGCTAGTCTGGTGGACCAAAGCCAGAAAGATTATCTGGATCTAGCAGCTTTAGTGGATAGGGGACTGTAGTTAAATTCTATCTCGGTCCCTGATAGAGCTTTCCCTGGAACTAAAGCAAGCAGAAATATTTCATTCATGTTTTGGTAAAAAAAAAAAAAAAAAAAAGAAAAGAAAAGAAAAAAAAGCTATAGAATGAAACTGTTGAAACTGTGACCCTACTGATTTTTAAAATGTTCTATTATGAAAATTTCCTAATGTACAAAAAGAGCCCTCATGTACCCATTTTTCAATGTCAAAAATCCACATTTGCCAAGCTTGTTTCAACTATCCAACTTCACCTCACACACATACATGTATAAGCTTTATGGTTTTTAAATAAAATTAAATCTGATTTCAACTTTCCAGCTAATAACTGGCTAGAAAAGCAATATTTTTAAGAATGCTTTCTCTCCCTGCCTTCATACAAAGATGGTGATGAGGCTTCTGTGCAACCATCTGTCCACAAATACTTCTCCTACCTTTGGGACATTCTGGAAGAACTGATAAACCTATCATCCATCCAGTGCTGAACTTTGAAGTCCTGTGGCTCTGGAGCTTTTGTTCCACAGTTGGGCACCTGAATATCTGTCTCTTATCCAGCCCTAGTTTCCAGGGTCCAACCTCCTGAGCTTTATTAAGCAGTCATTCCCACTTAGACATTATTCTTGCTTCCATAAATATTTCAATGGATCATATATCACATATCAAATATACCATAAATTAGCAAATTGCCATCTCCTTTTAAATTTTGTGGCATAGCCCAACTCTTTTACTGCCTTTATCTACTTCTTACTAAAAGATTGGTTTCTCTTCCCTCCTCCTCATGATATCCACTATGAATTTAAGCTTCCAAAAAGGCCTTAAAAAGCGATTTTCTATCAGTAATTTTGTTTTGCTCAGAATTTACACCCAGGGGAAAGGAATGCAAAGTCCTGGTTGCCTTTTTGGAATGAGGGGAGGAAAATACAAAGTATGAAACATAAATAATGCTTATTCTTTTTTATTTTTTTATAGCTTAAAAAGCAAAACACAACCTAACATTTCAAAAAACTATCCGTCGTACCACCTTTTCATAATTAAAAATGCCGCCTCTATAAATGCACTGTGCTTTACCACAGTGTCTGTTATGTTTTATTTCCAGCCAGCCAATGATCAGCTCTTGCAGTTATGTTGGCAACTTTTTGAAGATAGATATCCATCATTCTGGATATAGGAACCAGCAAGAAAAAGCTAGAGTGACTGCTGGTAGTATCTGAGGCACTGAGGTAGAGTAGAAAGATTTACAATCACAAGGGAGTGCAGCCAGCAGTTAACGGCATGATTTGGCAAGCCACTTTACAACTCTGGACCTTAGGTTTCTCATAATGTAATAATAATATAATGTTGCTAATAATAATAGTGATAACTTATTCCATAGTATCATTATAAATATCGAATGAATGGATATATTTAAAAATCACTTTTAAAATAAAATCAGAATACTAATGTTATTAATTTTGTGAAATTTAATATTTTTCAAATATGTAGTAAAGTACAGTAAAAAAAATCTTTGAAATCTCAGAAATTGTGGGATTTTCTGATTTTGATTAGAGTTTGTTCATATTTCAGAATATATTTTGAGATTATCATGCTAAGCAAAATAAGTGGGACAAAGAAGTTGAGAACCATGTGATTTTACTTATATGTGGGATGTAAAACTGCAAGCGACAAATGAACAAGACAAACAAAAACTTGAAGACACAGACAACACTTTAGTGGTTACCAGGAGGAGAGGGGGAAGGTAGATAGGGGTAAAGGGGTTCATCTATATGGTGACAGAAGGAAATTTAACTTTGGGTGGTAAACACGCAATGTAATATGCATATAATGTATTATTGAATTGTACACTTGAAATCTATATAATTTTATTAACCAATGTCACCCTAATAAATTTAATTTAAAAAATATATGAAAATTTTAAAAATGCATTGGGTTTTAGCGAACACACACAAATGGTCAGTATACACAATGAAAAGTGTCTGAACTTGGGTGTTAGAGATAAGCTCTAAGATTCGTGCAGATTCACACATTTATTTCTAAGATGTTATTATGTACTAAATGTTCATTTTCCCTAAATTCATATGTCAAAATCTAATCCCCAATGTGATGGTATTTGGAGGTGTGACCTTTGGGAGGTAATTGGGTCATGAGAGTAGATTAGTGCCCTTGTAAGAAGGAGCCAGAAAGCTAGCTCACTCTCTCTCCTCCATGTGGGAACATTACAAGAAGTCAGCCATCGCAACCTGAGATTCCTCACCAGAACCTTACAATTCTGAAACCTTGATCTCAGACTTTCAGCCTCCCAAACTGTGAGAAACAAATTTCTGTTGTTTATAAGCCACCCAATGTGTGTAGTACTGCATTACAGCAGCCCAAACTGACTAAGACAGACACTCTGTCATTGCCAAGTAATGACATTTGCATACGCAGAAAGACATTCCATCATAATATTTACTACATCAAAGCACTTGACAGAAGTAAGGTCTTTTGTATTCTGTTATCCTGAAATTGAAGCTTTGCATGCCTGGCTCTCTATTAGACTCTAAGCTTCTAAAAATCAAAGTAAGGCCTTCAAGGGTGCTGATTAAAAAGTTGGAATCAGAAAGACCTGGGTTCAAATTTGAGCCCTGGCTTTTCTTAACTTGGGGCAAGTTATCTGAATTCTGTGAGCCTCATTTGTAAAATGGAGATTATACTAGTCTCTAAATCAAGGTTGCTGTGAGGATTAAATGAGAAAATAAATGTAAAGCCTGACACATAATTAATACTCAATAAATACAGCCAATAATACAGCCAGTACTGTTTTCAGGACCTTGAACTGTATGTGTTGATTTACCTGCCTCATGCTCTAATTAGACTAACAATTTAAAGGCAGAGGCCATGTCCTTGACCCTCTCCCATTTCATTCCCTATTTTCCCCAATAGATTAGTGTTTCTCAGTATGATGGCCTGAAGACCACGGAGACTATACACCTAATAAAGAGAACACTTTTCCCTATCTAGGTTCTGAACAATGTGAGAAATAAAACAGATAATAAAACCGGAGGCCAATATTATCAATATTATTGATAAAACTAAATTGAAAAATGCACTTTGTAAAGAGCCAAACACACCTACCAAAACAACTCCAGAACTGGAAATATTTCTCTACCCAACTCCAAGCAGCACTGGACTAAGGCAGCAGGGATGCCTGACTAAAAGATACAAAAGGACAACTGATGCTTCAGTCAGGCAGGCTCATTCCCAAGCCCAGCAAAGAGAGTGGCACCAGAATTGTCCTGGACCTTCAGAGTTTGGGGGTGAGATTTCAGGCATGTGAGAACCAGGTGCTGACCCTGTGAAAGACAGCTGGACTTGTGTATTTTTAAAAATTAATAAAAAATCAAGAATACCACCTTAAGTGTTGAGTAGACTTTTCAGAGTCAGTCTTGAGATGCCTGTCAGAACCCAGGAACCAAGCAAGAAATAATAAGTGGTTAGCCAGGAGAGACCTCTGTGAGTCTCAGGGAACCGTAGGTAAAAGGTTCCCAGCAAGTCTCCACAGAAGAGCTCAATTAGGAGAATAAGCATTTGGATAGCTGCCACTTTCAGAGGGTACCAATGTCAGATTACGACTATATCATATGGGCAAACCTTTCCTGTCCTTACCTCTCCTTTTCCACCTATTCCAACACTAGAAGATTCAAAGAATAGTAATAGAAAAGAAGGAGCAGTAGAGTGGCTGAGGAAACCAACAGCACCTGTGTTTTCTCACTGCAGAATTTCCAGCCTGAAGAAGGGCCAATCTGGGGAATGGAAGAAACCTTAAAGTGGAGGAAACATTGAAACTTTAATATGAGCCTGGATTTTTTCAACATTGGGAAATAAAACTATTTGTTACTAACTAGAAGAAAGGAACATGCCTGAGATTTTATCCAGGAATAAGAAGAAATGTTTCTAGACAGAGGTTGAAAGGGGCAATTAACTACAGAGACTGATTTTCCCATAAACCATTTTCATGTATTTATTTTACACAGGGATTTATAAGGATGCTGTAGAGGGAAGCCTCGCTTTTTCTAAGATTGTGATAGTTAAGAACTGTAAGCACAGAGTGGCTGAAAGCCATTTTCTTCCTGAGAATAAAGCCAAATTGGGAAAGCAGAAAAAAAGATTAAAAAGAAAGAGAAGAGATTGATTTATTATTGTTAAGACTGTCTGAATTCTTAATTCAGCCAGGCTTAATGTGAAATCTCCTCTAGGATTTACCAGTTTATGTGAGCCAATGCATTCCCTTCTCCATTTAAGCTAGGTTTAAGGTTTTTTCTTTCAATTCATGTCATAAAGAGTTCTGACTAATAAAACAATTATTTAGAAAAGCAATTAAAACCACATGTACAACATATATTTCAATTAGATAAAATGACTGATATTTGAGTAAGTTCTTAGGATTTGTGCTATTCATATATAATAATGGATAACATGTACTGAGCACTTATTTTATGTCAATCTCTGCTCTAAAACCTTTATATGAATTAACTCATTTAATTACAACAATGACCTATGAATGTGTTACTATTTAGTATGAGTCTCAGTTTATCAACACAGAAACTGAGAGGTTAAGTAAGTTGTCCATGGTCACATAGCCAGAAAGTAGTAGAGATGGCATTCAAACCCAGGAAGTCCAAGTCCAGAGCCCATTCCTTATCTCAGTTCAGGATCAAAAGAAAAGAGGTAATTGTGAACATGATCAAATCTTGCATTTCCCTCGATACGCAATGCAAAGAAATGATTTTATGCACATAAGAATGCAGATTGTTATAAAAGTATGCAAATAAGTGAAATGAGACATTAGATGAAACATTTTTTATAATGTCAGATCATTTCCAAGATTAGAAGTGACTTAATTAAATTGTGTTTTCCATTGAAATGGGCAGAGTCTCGAAAATCTGAATCGATGATACCATGCTAAAATACCACAAATTTTCAAGTTAAGGATAAAATATTAAGGTTTCAAAAGAAAACTAAACCATATTGCAGATTGTTTGATTCCTGAGTTCCACTCTTAAACAATACCTAATGGCTTTTTTACCTGCTGGCATATGAAGTTGTTGGTATACATTTACTGGGCATGTTTAACAAAAACCTGAAGGAATGCTTTACAGAGATGAATGAAATGGAGAGTGGAAAAAGATCCATTAATCATTATCTTTCATATTGAGATATTTGACTTTTCAGCTTTTGAGATATTACAGAAAAATCCATCTATAAGTTTTAGGTCCATTTTGAATCTGACTCTCCAAAACCATCAAATAGATATACTGAACATTATTGTCCATTCCTGGTAACTAAAATTTAAGCTAGAACATTCTAATTTAATAGAACAAAAGGATTAAATGAATATATCAACTGAATATGGCCCCAAATGTCAACTATAGTTATTTATTATTAAACCAGATATAGAGAAACACTTGGTGAAAGATTTCAAATAAATTAACCTCTCATTGATCTGAAATAATCATCAGAATTAACAATTTTTAAATATTGTTTTATTTTTATTACCATTTTAAATTTTGATTATTCTTTTTAAAATGTACTTTAAAATTAGTGACCTAAAGCTGTCAAAAGTGTGAGGAACACTGTTCCATACAAATGCAGAATTCCTGTGACTTTAAATGGCACACATGATGGCGTCTCCCTGGTGTTTTAGTGGAAGCTGTGGCCTACAATCAGTAGAGACTTTCTCCCTCTCAGAGGGCTAATTATTTAATAGATTCTTTTTTAATCAGTGAGTGAAATGTTCAGACTTGGAGAACAACATCAGTCTGAATGGTTTCTCAATAAAGTCCCCTTCCTAATTCATTAAATATCAACCAGCTATCACCTAATCTGATTTTTCTGCATTTTAATGATGAAGCTTTTCTACTGCAATTTTCAAAAATCTGACAGAACTGGAGAACAGGCTTCCTGATCAATCACCCAGTCCTCAGCTATCATGTGAGGAGGTTGGTAAACATGGTTCATTGGCAGTTAAGGTACAGAGATACAACTTTGTCATTCATTCCTTATTCCATGAGGTGACCTTCATTTATACCTAGTGACAAATATGACATAATTTGGGATGTAAAGGTAGCTGATTCTTTCTCTAATGGAGCTATTACAAAGTAGCAATCATGCAAATATGTTCATGACATAATGAAAGGAAACTTATATGCTCTCATTTTATTTCTTGTTACATCTTAAATAAATTATCTTCATGGAATGAAACAAGCAAAGCCTTGCTGTGCAATGCACTCCACATAATGTTTAATCAGGTTTGTTTGTTCTCAAATGAAGGATGCACTATCACATGGCAAATGATTAAAAGACATTTTGACTAGCTGAGGCAGGCTTCAACGAGAGTCCCTGTGCACCAAGGCACCTAAATCCCAGTGCCTATTTTATGGCTTGGAAGTTTCATAATATATATCAAACTTAATATGTCTCAAACAGAACATTTGATATATATTCTGGAGAGTCGGTAATGACATACCATGTTTCATTCCTCATTTTGGTGATTTGAATCTTCACTCCTTTTTTCCCTTTGTCAATCTTAGTAGAGATTTGTCAATAATATTGAACTATGCAAAGAATTAGCCCTTTGCCTTGTTAAATACATCTATTTTATTTCTTTTTCAACTTCATTGATTTCTACTCTTATCTTTATTACTTCCTTCTGCTTGTTCTGGGCTTGCTTAGCTCTTCTCTTTCTAGATTTTTGAAGGGGGGGGGTCTTACATTATTAATTTGAGACACTTCTTGTCTAATGTGTGCATTTAGTGCTATAAATTTCCCTCTCAGTACTGCTTTAGCTACGTCCCATGGTTTTATATTGTGATAAAATATGCCCATTATAAAATTTACTAATTTAACCATTATTAAGAGTATTTAAATTGTTCTGCAATCATCACCACCATCCACCTCCAGAACTTTTCATTTTCCCAAACTGAAACTCTGTACCCATTAAATAGTAACTCCCCATTCCTCTCTACCCCCAGCCTCTGAAAACCACCATTTTACTTTTTGTCTCCATGAATTTCACTATTCTAGGTACCTCATGTAAGTGGAATCATACAATATTTAGCCTTTTGTGACTGGTTTATTTAATTTATAATGTCTTCAAGGTTCATCTATGTTATATCAAGTGTCAGAATTCCTTTCCTTTTTAAGGCTAAATAATATTCCATTGTGTGTATATACTGCATTTTGTTTATTCATCATCTATTGATGGACACTTGGATTGTTTCTACATTTTGGCTATTGTGAATAATGCTGCTATGAACATGGGTATACAAATATTTGTTGGAGTCCCTGCTTTAAATTCTTTGGGGTATATACCCAAAAATAGAATTTGTGGATCATATAGCAATTCTACATTTCATTTCGTCAGGAACAATCATGCCACTTTCCATATCAGTCGCACTCTTTTACATTCCCACAGAAGAGTTCTAATTTCCTTGCATCCTTGTCATACTTATTTTTCTATTTGTTTGATAATGGCCATCTTAATGGGTGTGAAGCAGTATCTGATTGTGATTTTGATTTGCATTCCTCTAATGATTAATTAGCAATGTTGAGCATCTTTTCATGTGCTTGAGTCAAATCATTACCTAATTTTTAAGTCATTAGAATTTTGACTGGATTGAATCCTCCAGTCTATTCGTCAACACTCTATTTTATTCTGAATTCTCATCATAGTCTAATTTAAATGTTAATACATTTTCTTCATAGTAACAATACCAGCTCGATAATATAAAGAAATACAATATCTATATACAATTAAAAATAAATAAGCAAGAAATGTATAGGAACTCCATGTAAGAAATTCCAAAATTCTCAACAAAGTTATAAAGTATTTCAAGGAGTCCTGCATGTGAAGAATGAATTTTGCAAAGGTAACAATTCTTCCTTAAGTAACTTTTGGTTTCATTATAATATCAATACCCAAAATTGCTTACAGATACATTTGAGAATAGCTAAAATAATTCTTAGGAGAAAAGCAAGCTTGAATGGGCAAGTCAATATTTTCAAAAGATTAATAAATGAGACTTGGGACTACTAATTTAAAACATTATAAATATATAATCCTAAAAATACGAGCTTCCAGAACACAAATCAACAGTCAGAAAAAAAGAAGTGAATTGAAAAAATAAAATAAAAATAATACAAATAAAATAATGGAAATAATCAAGATTATAAATACCAGGTAATGTGAAGAATTAAACCTAAGAATTAAAAGCAACTTAAGTTGACAAAAATTGAGTTGACTTAATATAAATGAAGATTGTCTTAATTTCAGTATATCAACAAGTAAATCTGAGATAAAAATGTCTGTGGCTTTTTCCATTAAATAGAGTGCATAAAATCCTAAAATCTTCAGCTTTATTTACCTCGATATTATTCTTGTCTTTTTCTGCACATACATCACTGCATATAAATGACAAACCACTCCAAGAAACACAGTACATCATCAGTCTTCTCCATCTTCTATTTGCCATGTGACATTCTGAGAGTTTGTTACTATGAATGGATGAAAAAGGGGAGGTATTGATGAGGGATAGGGGAAGGTGGCACATGGCCGTGGTTCTAGCTGTAAAGAAAGTATATTGACAGGGTAGTTGATCAGGTTGTTTTATCCAAAGTCTCCAAGTCAAGTCTGAAGGAATAAGAATATCTTATACTTATTTCTTATTCTCTTTAATCATCAGTTCCTACCACCAGGATTCAGTACATGAGTCATAATTGTGTTTCTCAATCCAGTTTTATCTACTTCTCAGGGTTCATGGAAACACCTCTGGGTCTTTTTCCAATGGTTGACACATATCTTTAGTTTTGAGAACGATTTCTAGGTATTAATATTAACTGTCTTTATGAATATTTTAATGGATAAGATACTGATATCTTTAAAATATGAACTTAATTTCTGTTTAAAACTCTTATTAGAGCTCTTAAATAAAAGAAAAATTCTCACATGACCTGATCTTCATTATTCATTGTTCCTATTCTAAGTCAGACCAACACTAGCCTCTAAATTTACATTGCTATATTCTTCTTTTTTGACCTATATCATCATGCCAGTCATTACGCAATGGTTCTCATGCTATTAAGTTCACAGAACAGAAGAATGACCTCATAGCCATTTCTTATTTTTCTCACACTCTTAGTATTGTCCAACGGCCTTTCAGAGATTTATGTTTTGATATACTTTAATACCAAGATAAATTTTAATGAGCAATTAATTATTTTTGCTCAGCTCCCCCCTTGCCCTGCACATCAATTTTATGTTGAGAATTTGTTCATAGTAGCACCACTTAAAACTTCAATTTTCTTCTCTCTTTCATTATTTTTGCCTTCATGAAAATGTAAGGTTATACAATGGTCAAATAGTTGAAATGTGCTGTTCTAGAAAAACAAGAAAACACAAGCTGAAAAACCTTCATTCAAGGCTTGTCTTGTCTGACATCATGCTGATAGCAATGAACTTTTCCTTCCAAGTGGTTTGTTTTTATATTTTAAACTAGATTCAACAAACTGGACAGGTTGACTGGCATTGTAATATAGTGGCAAAAAATGCATTACAGCCAGACAGATATGAGTTGAATTTTTGCCTCTGTCATTTCATTTAAATCTCTATTATCTCCAAACTTCGGTTTCCTCATATAATATGGATTTTTGTGTGTGTGAGCATAAACTTAATTATGTGTGCCAAGTACCTAACATAGTACTGCCTCCTCTTCCTTCTTCTCAATGCAATTAGTTTGCAGAGTATACTTTGGGAAGGTAACTATTATTCATGCACCTGAGCTGTCCATGTCTACAGTAGAAATTACATAATTTCTAATCTAATTGTTGTAAATTTGATGAGATTGGGTGCAAGGCTTGCTGGAACTTTATCCCCATGAATAGATGGGGAGAAAGATGAAACAAGGACTAGAAAGAAGCAGGAGGTATGGGACATTCAATAAATACTTTTACGGACATACCTTGTTTGACTCTTACAACATCCTATGAGATTTGAGAGCATAGCCTCATTTTACATACATGAAAACAGATTGGGAGAGAAAACTTCAGGTCTCATTTTTCTAGAAAGTAGGCAAGCAAGGAGAGATTAATGACAGTCACCTTTCAGAAGTCATGTATATGCAACTATCTGGAGCATCTTATTTTGCTTTCTTTAGAAGAGGTATATGAGGGCAAGTTCTTTCATCTACTACTTGGTCACTAAAACACAGAGCCAGAGAAGAAGTGATCACAGAGATGGAATGATCTGAGGGTCTCTAGAAACTTCCTTCTTTTCACAGCCTACTGATTTCTTGAATGTTCTTCAGGCGGGTAGATTTTGAAAATTTTCTTCTGGCTTTTAATGTTCTGATTATACGTGGTGAGAAGTTTCATGCGTGTCACCTTCTCTCAAGAAGTATATTTTTATTTCTGCTTATTTATAATTAGAAAACCTTTTGGTTTGCAAAACACTTAAGTCCATGAAAAAAAATGGCAGCACTTTTTACAGATGCTGTTTTAAAGGACTTAGGTTACTGTGTGTGTGCGTGTGTGTGTGTGTGTGTGTGTGTGTGTGTCTGTTTAAGATGACCTTTTATAATTGTTTTGCCCTTAGAGCACTATTTGGCCAAGAAGAGGTCAGTTCTAGTCTTAAACTCATCTTTAAAGAGCTAAGCTTAATTATTTTATAATTGTGTGGGAAACCCAAGCAGAGTTTATCGTTTGCTCTTCCAGAAACAGCAGGATGATAGTAAGTCTCTGCAGGGTGCACAGCAGATCACAAATTTTCTTTAAATTGCTCAGCAAATTATAGTGAGAGAGAGAGAGACAGACAGCTATACTGTGCACTGGAGTTAAAATGTTTATTGTTTTTACTTGTTTTTATACGTATAAGTATGCATTGCCTTATTTTTAATTATCATAGGCATTTTAATAAAAGAACATCATTAAAGTAATTCAGCAAAGGAACTTGGAGTTTTAGAGGAATTTGTCTCTGGGCAAAATCCCAGGGAGCCATAGGAAATTGGCTTGCTCATTTAGTTTAGATTTAAAAACACGGTTTATGGGGAAACTTACTAAGACAAAACATCTCATTAACTGGGTATCCAATGAGACTGAATTATGGCTTCCTAATATACATATAAATACAAATTAATTCAATTGCCAACTTGAAGATTTATGGTGCTATTATTTCTGCTGGTGCATTTCACTGAGGTCAGTTAGGTCTCAAAAGTTGTACCCCAAAGAATACAAGTAGTCAACTATGAAAATTATATTTTTTAATTCTATTTAGAAAATATTTTATAAACCTTTCCTATGTATCAGGAATCTGGCTGTGTTCTGTCATTGGTACACATTATTTTCTCTTTCAATTATTTTAATTTATACCATCCATCACAACCCCTAGTTATCTGCCATTTAGATGTCACTCTCCTCCATCTTCTACTTCTCAACCATCTAATTTTTGTGCAATATTTATTGAGTGCCTAATACTAATGTTTCAAGACGTTCGTTTCCTTACTTAATAATTGCCAACAACAAGTAGAGAATATTATCCCCATTTTAAAAATGAAAAAATTGAGACTAGAAAGCTTAAAACTATAGGAGTCATAAGTAGGAAGAGAAGGGACATATCCTCCTTCCCCAGAAATCTTCCAATCTTACCACATACTCATCTTTAATATTCTGCCTTAATTTAGACCAAATCCCTCTCTGACAAAAAAGTTCTTCCTTAGATACTTTCTCCTGACACCTTATATCAGTTTATTATCATTATATTTTATTTTACCATCTCCTATCTCATTCCCTTTTCACCTCTATTTATAAGGCAAGATTAAATCCATCATATTGATCTACTCGGGTCCACTCTATTTTCTGAAGTACGTGACATTTTGGGGTAATTTTCATTAAGAAAACATGTTTTATTCTTCTAAAATATAATAAAGACCTCTAATAATGTGTGAATAGTATGTGGAGTACATATATTTAATGTGAAAACAATTTTGTATTTTGTGTAACATTTTTGAGCAATCTCTTTTGCAGCTGCCTTAATCTAGGTCTTTATAATATAGTACCTAGATTATTGAAATAGTTTTCCAATTGACCTCTAGTGCTTCTAGTGCTTCTCATTTCTAAGCCAGACCATTTGACACTAGCATATTAATTTTCCTAAAATGCAACCCTGATACCATAACTCTCTAGTTCAGATATTTTTGATGGCTCCAAACCAGTTATTGGCTAAATCGTAAAATCAGTACCTTGCCTTTTAATGACTTATAATTTAGGCTCCAACTTTCTTTTTAAACCATATTTTGTATCACCTTTCCTGAGACACTCTATGCTCTAACCACACAGATACAGTTGATTTCTCTATGAGTGCAAAATAAATACTAAGCATGTTGATGCCATTCACATTTTAGAAATATCCTCAATACTCATCCATTGATAAATTTCTTACATCTTGATCATATTCGACTAGTTAAATGACCAAATTCTCAGTGAAGTCTACTTTTTCTATTTAGAAAAGACCTTTCCCACTTCTCAATTTCCATAGTATTGTCTTCACTGCTTTCATAAAATTTGTAACTTATTGTCCTGTGTTGTTGACATCTTATTTCCAAATTAGAAAGAGAAAAAAAATGCACGTCTCATTTTTTTCACTCCAAAGACTCTAGAAAAGATTCATGTTCTTCAACATCTATCTTCCTAAAAATGGTTACACAAATTAGTCACAATAGGGTATTTTCCCCATTAGGTGGAGAACAATATTGAAGCTCCCAAGTTGTGCAATCCTTGAGGAAAAGAACTATAATCGGTCACACATACATACTCCCTGTGACACGTAATATGTGTTTTCTTAACACTCTTATTCTTCTTTATGCTATACCACATTGCATTGCATTATAATTATTTTAATACGTCTCTCCCTGTAGTTATCTATCCTATGAATCTTCAAAAGTAGAAACCATATGTTATTTAGCTTTATGTCTCCATATTAAAAAATAGTCAGCTCCTATTTTCTGCTTAAATAAAAATCTGGATTAGAAATTTAATAAAGAAATTATTAAAGGCACATTGGCCAAATGCAACTAGATATTTAGAAGTCATCAGAAAAAATACTAAAATTAATTATTAATTAAAATCTCAAGCAGTAAGCTTATTCATGGTGCTTAGCTTTATAAAATGTCCTCGAATAAAAGTCTGAAAATAACCAAAATGATATCACTGATGATTTTAACTTCTCCAGGCAAACACTCATCCTAGAAAAATAAAACAAAAATCAGTTTGGTGAAAAATCATTCTTTTATAGAAAGCAGCAGGATGTTTTCTCAGTAGAATCAACCAAATTATTACCAAAAGATTCTAACAGCTGATAGAAAAGAAGCCTCTTGGAATACTGCACCACTTGGGAAACTATTATAAAGAGCCCTGAATTTAGAGTTAGAACGTTTAGATGGGAGTCTTTCTCTTGCAATAGAAAACTCTTTAGTCTTAGAAAACCACTTCTTTTTTCCAATACTGTTTTCTTGTCTATAAAACGAGGCATTTTACTTATGTCATCTTTTTGAGTTACATATTTCTATTATTTTAAGCATAACTATCATAAGCTCTAACTTAGGATTGTGTATTAAGTCACAACTGGAAAGCAATTGTAAGGTGATTCTTGGAATCAACTGACATTCATGAAAGGCTTCTTTAGGGCTAATCATTTATTCTGCCCTCTTTCATTGATTGACTGATTTTTTTCCTCACTCAATTTTATTGGGTTTTGTTTGCTTATTTATTTATTTGGAAGGGATATCAATTTAAGTAGTAAATAGTGCAATGCAAAACTACTTTTTGCTTTTTGAGACTCTAGTAGGCTTTGCATCTGAAACTACAAAAAAAAAGTATACAGAAAAAAAGGAAGACTTTGTTGCTGATATGAGCTAATGAATTTCTTGCTTAGCAATAGAAGGCAGGGAAATTTACTATAAGGTCATTTTGACCTTTGGGTCCAGTGGCTAATGAGCTTCACTTTGACAATGCACTCTGAAATGCTGTTTGAGTGAAATGAGAGCCATAGGCACCACACAAAGCATAGGCATTTTGTTAATACTTTACATTCGCAGTATTTTTTTCAGGGTTGACCCTTGGCTCTGTTTACAGTCGGCCCATTGTATCCATGGCTTCCATATCCATGCATTTAATCAACCACATATGGAAAATATTCTCCCCCAAAGTGTCATATTGTTGCTGACATGTACTAGGTAGTTAGGCCTACAATGGATGCATATTTATTGAATATTACAGACATTTTTTCTTGTCATTATTCCCTCAATAATACAGTATAACAACTCTTTATATTGTATTAGGTATTATAAGTGATCTAGAGATGATTTAAAGTATACAGGATATATGCAGGTTAAATGCAAATACTATGCCATTTTATATAAGGGATTTGGGCATCTATGGATTTTGGTATCTACAGAGGGTCCTGGAATCAATGCCCCCCCACCCCCAACAACTGGCCCCACAGATACCCAAGGAAATCTACATTATGTAACTCTAACCCTAGCTGAGAGGCAGATTTCCTCACAAATGTTGAGCCAGTCAGTAGCTCTAACAAGAATTTAAAATGGATATAGTGAATGGGAGTCAATAAAGCTGTCAGTTTCCTGCCCTGAAAGAGGGTTCATGAATACTGGCTTCTGGGAGTTTCTAGAGCTTCCTTGATTTCTGCCATTTTCGTGTTGATTATTGTGCAAATAAATGAAAGCAATTTCTTTTAAAATAGAGTCAGGAAGCAGTGAAGGGGAAGAGCTCACGCAAGTAACATTTGTTGAGGCCTCCATAGCCAGCAGGAAGAAGGAAGATAAGAAGTCTTTTGACAAAGGAGGATATTTTTCACATAGAAGTTTTATCTCCTACTTTTAAGAAAAAAAAGGCAGACAGCTCCCTGCCCCAGCAACAGCGTGGTACCCACCACTTGCAGCCCATGAGAAGTCGCCACAACCTCAAATTCTTATCCTTCAAAACAACCCTCCCTAGTTTCCTCCTAAAACCTAATAAAACCAGCCTTCCCTTTGTGGCTTCAGACTTGCAGATGGTTCGCCATAAGTTGCCTGTCCCAAATTGCAATTCTCTTCTAGTCTCAAATAAGTGCTCATAAAAGAACTGGCTGCTTTATTTTTTGAGGTTGACATTATTCAACCTTCCTTTAGATTTACTATCACCCCAAAATCTTAATTTAAAATTTTACTTCTTTGAGAGAGCAAATCAGGACTGAATTCTGCTCCTTAGAGTAAAAAAATACTTTAGTACAAGGGTAACAAAATTAGAGTAAAGGAATGATGACTGTAAAGGGTAGTTTGTTTTCTCATCAGCTAAATAAAAACCTTAATACTTAATATCAATCATATTTTAGACATAGTTTAATTTGATATTGCTGTCTGTTAAGAAAGGACCATTCATGATAATTTTTTCTTCTTTATTTAGACTACTCATTTTGTTAACCACAACTAAATGGTTCAAGAAAACATGAGGTTCCTTCATTGAGGATCTATAGACAGCAGGAGTAAAGTGTTCTCTGTTTCAGGTGACAGAACACGCAATTTGTTTCCACCTCCCAAGATCCCAGTGGAATAACTCTATATGTACATTTTAATATGTATGTAACTTAAGACAAAATAAATTTTCATAAACAAAATACATTTTCATGAATTTCCAGAGGATGGAGATTGGGTAGTGTTAGACTCGAGCTCTGACAACACCTTGGGCGAGGCTGTGATGGAGACAGACATGCTATTCCAGGATAAACACTGGAGAGACTTAAAACGTGGAGTTGGTTGTGGGGCAACAGTCAGGCCAGTCCATTACAATGATCTAAAAGTTCATCTGGCATAAACTATAAAAGAAAAGGGGCATCCATGATGGAAGGGACTAGACTTTCATAAATATGGGATACAAGAAGATGAGGCAGTTGGGGGCAATGTCTTCAAAATTTGAAAACTGAATAAATTTGGCCCTTAATTCACTACCTGACCAAACTGGCAAATAAGTGTGAAGATAAGTTAAAGATACCTTTTTAAACACACAAAGGTTTAGAAATTTATCTTCTCTGCACCTAAAAGTTATTCAGGATGTACTCTAGCAGAAAAAATAAAAGACATGGAGTCCAACAAACAATGAAATTAATCCAGAAGTGCAATGAACAGCCAGTCGTGCATCAGGCACAAAAAACAAATGGTTTAAATTAGAACAAGAAGTCAGAAACTTTAATAAGTAAAAACACAAAATATATAATAATACATAAATAAGAACTTGGAAAATCTTAATGATAAGATGTAGATAATATGTATCTCATCTATCAACAGTGGCAAAAAGAAAGATAAGGAGAAATTACAGAAAAGACAAAAAAAACTATACAAAAATAAAAACTAAAATGTGCCACAACTGTGAATAATTAATAAAATATGTGAATATAGAATTTATTCACTTTGATGCTTCATTCCTCTTCCTCTGATAAGGTATTTGTTACTTGGCTTAAATACAAATTTGTTATTTGTCTGAGTATTACCTTCCTTACCTATAATGTGAACATGATAATAATTTTCTCATGTCTGACCCTGTAAGTTCTATTCTGGAGGTTCACACTCTTCACAGCTAGCAACAAATTCTTTCTTCAAGGGAGATCTGAGCAGTGTACTCCATAGTTGCTCAATTACTAATTACTAATTACAAAGGAAGACAGCTCTCTACTCAACCATGGGGCAAAGTTAACTAGCAGAAAGAGCTCTGGTTTTAGGCAAATCCGAGTTCAAATACTTCTAACATGTAGTTGCTTTTCATTTTATCAAGTATGTTACCTAATGTCTGAGTATTACCTTCCTTACCTATAATGTGAACATGATAATAATTTTCTCATGGTTACTCGTTAAATACATGAACAAGGCTGTTGTGAAGATTAAATGATAACACTTGGGAGAAGCTTAACAGAGTGTTTAACACATAATGAATGTTCAGCAGACTCATTAACAAATTGCCCTAATTTTTGGTTTTCAAGAGTTAAGAGATTCTAGCCACTAGTTTTAATAGAATGTCTTAAAGAATTCCTGATTTCCTGGATATTTCATGCACAGTAATGGGACTCTGACATACACATTACCCCTTCTACTTGAAGTGACTCAATTTTCCCTCTTTGTCACCCTGCAAGGTCCACTGTCCATTTTGATATATTAAATAAATAGGATAGTAGGTCATGTCAGAAAGTCCTGGCATCTTAATTTTAAGTGTATCCTTTGGCCACAAGTCAATATCTTGACATCAGGACACCCACTTGTAATTCTCTCTAGAAGAATTTCCTCAGTTAAGCAATTCGATTGAAATCCTACTTGAATCAGCTCTATTCCCTGGAAATTTGCCATCTATGTGTTCACTCATGTATGCATGGCAGACTCTCCTTTTTCACTGATTTATCGACAAAAAAGCCATTTTGGTTCATTATCATAATTTTCATTTCAACTACAACTGATTCTTTGATTTAAAGCCATTAAACTTACTATCGCAATTATTCTTCATTCCTGGCACCTATTATCCTATTCTATTAGTAACATTTAAAGTTATGGTAATGAGAACGGTAATAACAAATTTATAATAGTTCAAACCACATCACCTTTGTTTGGGACATAGTTGTTGCTTTTAGGTTACTAAAATAACCATGCTGTATAAATATCTATTGTTCTTAATTTTTAAAATTATTACTTTGGAATTTTTTCCCAGATTGAGATTACTAGGTCAGAAAATATTAACATTTTTAAGGCTGGGTATTGATTGCCAAACCGGTTTCCAAATATATTATTTTAATTGACAGTCTAACGACAATGAATTTTTGTATGTATTTCGTGAAGTGCTGCTTCACTGAGGCCTGGAGAGGTAAGCAGCAACACAAACACTGACACCCATGTTTCCTGATTCTGTCATGTAATGTTTTCAGTACAGTATATGTTAACATGTATCTACATCTTCATATTTTACCATGTGCTCTAGCTTCCAACAATGTTTCCTAAAAACGTGTATATATACAATGCGTTAGCACACATTAGAATTTGAGCATTAGATTTCTCTTCATTTTCTGGATAAAGCAGTTTTCAGGCACATTTTTACCTGATTATAGATTCAGTTTGGTCCATGGTAATTAATTGCACAGGCTCAGGAGCCAGAAATGTATCCCAGGTGTCCCATTTAGTGGATGTGTGACAATACAGTTTACTTAATCTCTCTGTGCTCCAGTTCACTTTTTGTAAAATAGATATGACAATGGTACCTACTATTTATAAATAGCATTATAAAATTTAAATGAGTTAATATAAGAAAGTACTTACGTAGTGCCTAATATATAAACTATCAATAAATGGTAGCTATATATTTTTTAAGTTTAATACTCATTAGGCAGATATATATTTAAAAGGTTTTGTTTAAAATGATTGATTATGCCATTTATATTGTATTTTTAACAGATGCTTTATCCTATGTGGATTATAGAGAGTGAATCGGTTTCATTTCATGTACTAATGTGAATTGATTGGCAATAGCTACTTGGAACACTGTGCTGAAAAGGATTTTTGTATAACCATGCCTGTGGCTAGAAAGATAAGAGGGTTATGCTTGATTAGCAGTGTTTACCATAGGTATAGAAAGGAAAACTGGAAGTATGCATGTCAGATATTTGATATATTTGCTATAGACCAAATATAAATAATCAAAACTCAGGAGCCAAAAAAAAAAGATCAAATATTTATTTCTCAATAATTTATTTGTTTTGTGTAGATAGAATAAAAACCATTTTATTCACTGTAATAATTGACAGATGCTAAATTATTATTAGTTTATGTATATAAACTAATAATAATTTAGCATCTGTCAATTATTACAGAGAAGTTCTGAGGCAAGTATTAAACTAGGAGTGAGGGTCCTTGTCTTCAAACAGATCACTTTGATTATATTATAAAGGCTTTTTTTTTTTTTTCATGGAAGGATGCAGTTTCAACTATTTGTGCTCAACTACAAAAAGCAAAGAAATATTACTCTAGTCCTGAGAGATTTAAACTCATTGAAATAATACATATATAGCTTTTAATAATAAAGTTTTGCTTCCAACTTGTAGAATGTTATTATAGGAAGAAAACTTGGCTCCCTAATGTGCTGCCATACGTCTCCCCTACTAGTCAAAGAGAGCTCATGTTGAAGAATCAAGTCTCGCTCATCTTTGTGTTCCCAACACTTGGTATAGAGTCACAGTTCAGTAAATGTTTGTTAAATAAATGAATATCTTCTGTGCTTCAGGCACAGTGGTAGTAGAATTCAAGATGAATGAGAGGACTCTGGGTGATGGCAGATGCTCTGTTGCCAGAACACAGCAGCACTCCCAGTGACTATCGCAGCTGATAGGAAGTTTTCAGGCTCTGCATGCAGAAGTACCCATAATGGCTAGAGGCCCCCTTAGCCCATTTGCAAAAACCAGCCCTGGCGCCTGAGATCTGGGGCAAGAACTTTAATTTTGGTACTCATCTGTGAAACTCTTGAAACATTCTTGCTAAGATTTCCAAAGTATTTCCAATTTTCTAAATCCAGTGGGTAATCTCTTTTCATTTCTTACTTTATGAAAATACTCTGAGGTCCCTGACAGTAATCATCATTTCCTGCTGTTGGAGACATTTTTCTTCCTGTGTTTCCATCATGACATATTATCATAATGTTTTCTCTCTCTCCTCGTGTTTCTTTATAGTCTACTCTACTTATCTTTCAACACATTGCCATTCCCTAAGGGTCTATTATTGGCCCTCTTCTCTTTTCTATATATATACTCTTATTTCAAAATCATCTAACTCACAAAAACTCAACTATCACCTCTATCACCTATCTACTGGTGATTCCTTAAGTGACATTTTATACTCTAACTCATGAACTTCAAATTAAAATGTTAAACTCCCCCCTGGACATCTTTCCCTAGATTGCTTTCAGGCTCCTCAACTTCAAACTAACTAAAACAATAACTTCTCCTAGCCGAAGTCTCCTTATCCACATTTATTTCTTATATAAATGACTGATTATACATCTTGGTAAGCTAGAAAGTCTAAAAACCTATGAGAAAGCCTATGACAAAGCCCTGTGCTTCCTCAGTTGTACATCTTATATGTCCTTATGAGTCTAACTTTTCCAGTGTAGTGTCCACCCTATCCTTTCTAGCACAGCCCTGGATGAAGCCCTTTGTTGTTATCTGTGTTATTGTAAAAGTGTCCTTATTTATTTCCCTACTTAAAAAGTCTCTTCTCTATACTGATACTAGAATTATCTTTCTTTAGAAAAAAGGCAGTCACTATCGCCCCTAAGACAACTTTTTTTTCCTGTCTATTTCACAGAGAAATGTTCACTGCCCTTTGTTTGCATGGAATTTTCTAACCTAATTTTCTGCAATATTCCAAATATATCAATGATTTTTTGAGTGAAAGTGGACTAAATGCTCCAGTTAAAACAAATAAACAAACAACAAACAAAGATAGTCAGGCTGAATAAAAAACACAAAGGCACATATAAAATGCAAATGTATGAAATGAGTGAAAATAATGGAAAAGAACAAGACCAAACAAAACAAGACAAAACAAAAGCAATGAAACAAAAACCAAAAAAATATGGCCTGGTATGTTGAATGAGCTCAATAAATATTAGTTTTATTCAGAAACTTGTCCAAAATTGTATAATGACAAGGACAGGATTTCAATTAACCCAGGAAGTCTAAAGTCCATATGCTCTTCACTACTATATAGAGTTGCAGAGGCACAGATTAAACATCGTAAACAGGAAAGGGAATAAAGGAAAATATTGACAAATGAATATACACAGCAAAATATAAAATGTTTGTATATCAAAAAGTACCCTAAAGAAAGTTAAAAGCTATACTTGTAGAGAAATTATACTTGAATCTGAGCTAGTCTCTCTGTATAACTTTTAGTTTAAAGGTATTATAAACTTAGAAGACTTATGTTAAATGACACCAGAGATGCAATCAGTAAAATTCAAAGCTGCAGTTTTTTGAAATCCATTTCTGCTTTTACTGCAAGGCCATAACATCCACGGGCTGCTCTCCACCAACTACTATGGCAGACATCTTCCTAACAGACATGGAACTCTTGTCTGCGGACACTGGTACCAGGTATCCCTGAAAGCCTTACTGAAACTTCCTTAGACTGACTATCAGTCCAAGATGCTTTCACCCAATTTACAGTATAGTCTGAAAGTTCTGCCAGCTTTCTCTGACTCCTTTGTATTTCCTTTCACAGTTATTCCCCCTAATAAAATTATGCCTTGGCATCTGCTTCTTGGAGGACCCAGACTAGCACACCCTACTGAGAAGGCCCAGTACAGCCTGGCCTCTACTTACTTCTCTATCTTCATCTTGTACTACACTCTCTCTGATATGTTCTTCTCTAACAACACTGGTCTTCTGTTATTTTATCTTGAAATGAATCCTCTCCCATCTTTTCTCATTTAATATCTATCTATCCTTCAGCTTTCAGCTTAAGAATATCATTTTGCAGGGAAGCTTTTCTCCTATTACATGTTATAAAAGCATCTTGTATCTAGTATAGCACTGTTGCATAGGAACTTTTATACTTATTTTGTAATCACTGTTATTCTCTACTCCACTGAACTACAAGCTAAGTGAATAAATAATTGCATAAAAGAAGAGCCAAGGTAATAACTATTTACTCATCATTGTATTCCCAGAATACTACAAAGTATCTGGCATATAATAAGCACTCAATAAATCTATGCTGAATAAAATCATGAAAATCAGCAGTATAGACATTCCCTTCTTTATTGCTAGTAAATCACATTTCAGTCTGCGAAATATTTGTCCTCGAATGGTCTTCTCTAAACCATCCCTCCTCTCACCTTCTCTAGTTTACTAAACTCATATTTATCCTTTTAATCTCGGCACAAACATCTATTTCTCAGAAAAGTCTTTAATGAAGACCACCATCACTAGATGGAAGGCCCTACATTATGCCCTCTTAGAGTCCTGAGAATCTTTCTTCATATAGATTGAAGTGCTCACCATTTATGGAGCACTTTTGATTCAATAAAATTTCTTCATTAATTTTTTACATTAGTTTATAGAGATATTTAATTGCATAAAAATAAATTAATATCTCTCTCCTCTCCAGTAGATTCTGTGAGGCCAGGGATCCAATAAATATTATAACTGAATGAATAAAGAAGACTATCTGTTCAGTTAAGAATACAGTTTTAGGAAGGGATATTTGAATCAGTAAAGGATAAGGTAGGCAAATGCTAGTGAGACAGATCATCTAAACCAATCCTGGGGTAAAAATAGGGGTGATAGATACAGCAGTTAGGTCACTATCATATTCATAAAGATGAAGAGTATAAAATATATACGAAGAAATAAGTTGTGACCAACTGATATAAAAAAAGTTTCCCAGAATTACAAAGCAAATATTAACCAAGTCCAAGAGAATGAAGTTTTCAATATTAGGTACATAATATGCTAAATAGCCAGCCAGAAATTAGTACTGTTCAAGCACATTATAAGGAAGACATCAGAGTCTTGACTATGAGTTCATCTTGTTTGTGTATTTTTCTATTACAATATTTTAAGGAGTAATTTTAGAAATCATTTTTCCCAAAAGGATAAACAACATACACTGAATGAAATGATGATGATAATGACAATCAGCACCATTTATGGAGCACTTTTGATTCAATAAAAATGTAACTGGGATGTTCTTTCAGTCTTCTCCCAAAAGCAAGTACTTCTCTAAACTTTATCAAAGAGAAAGGGCCTATATCACTTCCTGAGTTTGTGGGTCTCACTGGACATTATATGTATGGTTTCTGGGTGTCCATATAGCTTAAGTCAGATGGGCATTAGACAAAATCTCAGAGCATAGTCAAGCATTAAATTATTGCCGAGAGACCTCTCAGCTAGATTCTAGATGCTGGTGGACTCAAAACCACATCGAAATTTGACACAATCAACAGCACAGACCCTAGGTGTAGGTTCGGTGAAAGCTGGGTGGTCAGCCAAGGATAACTGAGCTTTCATGCAGCTGTTGGGTATCCGGACAATGTCTCACATAGGAGCACTTTGTGCTTTCCTTGCTACTTCAGTTTCATGCTAAGGACATGGAACCTCTTCTTGGAAGATTACACATGGTTCATCTGACAATGTGTATACTTTCATCTCTCAATCAGATCTTGCCACATTCTTAACACTTCTTCACTTTCTCTCTTTCTAGGGTCTTCCAATCTGCTTCGTCTCCTATATTATACCTCCCAATCTCTAGTCCAGGAAAATACATTTTAGGTTTGTGGAAGTATTTATCAAAAGTGCTTGGCATAATATTTTTAATGGAAATACACTCCCAGAATTTTCCCCTAGAAATAAATTACTTTTGGGTGTTGATAGTAATTTTAGATCAATTTAACTCTTTCAATTTTAATATTTAACAGCTAGAGAGTTTTGCAGGATGGCAAATGCTCATAGGTTTTTTTATTCCTCCATTATCTCAGAAACTTTAAAAAATTTTTCACTTATTTCATTTTTGTTTTGTTAACCATAATTTCAAACTACCCTATTTCTCATTGTCAGACATCTTTCTGACATTATAAATGTATGCGATCAAGAGCACAACCATGAACTAGCCATTTGTCAAGTTAATGGCACCTTTGCCTTGAAAAGAAATGGAAATATTTTTTGTTCATTCTCTATCCCTTTCACAGACCCCTTCAACTGTCCTAATCCCCTTTTTTTCTGACCATTATTTCTCTAGAAAAGTGATCCAATATGCTGGACCATTCCTTTTGATTTTACATTTTACCACTTTGCAGGGTGAAATTAGAACATGACTCTTTAACACACACTTTGTAGATTTTCACCTTTGCTCCTCTGACTTCTAATTTTACTTTAGAACTATTATTTTGCTTTAGACTTCCCTAGGCCTACAGGGGTTATGTGAATCTTTTTGTAAATGATGAATATATATCTCATATAGATTAAGAGAATAAATTGTACATAATAAAACCTCATTAATTCTATGTGGCCCAGAATACATTCTTGTTTGCTTTCCGTAATCAATAATTCCAAATGCAATCAACAGATATAAAAGAATCTGGAATATGTGGTAGAATAATGGTTAATATACTTTAGAACAAAACTTGTGGCAATTTAGAACAAATCAATTCATACAAAACATTAAAAATGATCTTTCAGGAGAGTCTAGATAGGAGAGATAGCTACTTTGAGGGGCCATAAAACAAAGCTATGTCTAAGAATAGATAGGATTCAAAAGGCAAGCTAATGTTTATTTGTCATCAGTTACTTCTAAAGAGTAAGCACTAGGATCCCAGTTGTAGGGGATATATAAGGCAAGAGTTCAGCAGTCTAATGAAGAAAAAAGTCAGGCAAGAATAAGTGCTCAAAAAGGGAGCAAAAGACTATATTCTCTATGCTTTACCTTACATGGTAATAACTATGGATAGTGCCAGGTGAGTACTAGATTAGTCAGGGTGATCACTTCGTAAATTATATAAATGTCTAACCACTGAGCTGTACACCTGAAACTAAGATAAAACAATTATTGAATGACAGCTCTAATTGAAAATCAAAAAAAAAAAAGGAAGAAAAAAGGTGAAAGGGAATAAGAGGTTCAAAATTCCAAGTATAAAACAAATAAGTCATAGAGATGTAGCACACAGCATAGGAAATATAGACAAAATATTGTGATGTATTGTATGTATGTATGACAAAATATTGTGAAGTATTGTATGGTGTCAGATGGTTGCTGGACTTATCATAGTGATCACTTCTTTAGGTATATAAATGTTGAATAACTGTGGTGTACATCTTTAAAAATATAAAGAAATAGAAAGAAGAAAGAAAGAAAGAAAGAAAGAAAGAAAGAAAGAAAGAAAGAAAGAAAGAAAGAAAGAAAGAAAGAAAGAGAAAGAAAATGAAAAAGAAAGAAAAAAAGAGAGAGAAGGAAAGAAAGAAAGAAAGAAAGAAAGAAAGAAAGAAAGAAAGAAAGAAAGAAAGAAAGAAAGAAAGAAAGAAAGAAAGGATGAAAGAAAGAAAGGAAAGGAAAGGAAAGGAAAGGAA
>NW_011888884.1:5198381-5229739 GCF_000151845.1 Pteropus vampyrus | reverse complement strand
AGAAAGAAAGAAAGAAAGAAAGAAAGAAAGAAAGAAAGAAAGAAAGAAAGAAAGAAAGAAAGAAAGAAAGAAAGAAAGAAAGAAAGAAAGAAAAGAAAGAAAGAAAGAACGAAAAAGAAGGCCAGGCCAGGCCAGGCAAGAAAGAAACCTTCCCTATTCCACAATTGAAACCCAGTTTCCTGATTTGTGAGTGTATATTTCTTGGCTTTTTTTTCACACTTTGTACTAAGTATATACTCAATATATGTTTTGTATAAATGCATAAATGAACCAAAAAAAAAAAAGAAAAGAGCAAAAGAGAAGGACTCCAATTATAAATAAACAGGTTTGTCCTATCCGTAGCTCTCTACTTTTAGGTGCTGGCTACCTGATATCTGAATGGTTTAGATATGTAAAAAGCACGGGCCTGGTTTGAAAAGAAATGAATTATAATTATTTTTCCTTAAAGCCATGCACAAACTATAGGTATAATAAATTACTGAACTTTGTTGGCTGGTTTGAATTATTATAGTTAAATACATATGTACATACATATATACTTCAGAGTTACCTGCATAACACAATACTATATTAGCAGCATGGTTACAATAATTTATTTTTTTAACTCTTCTTTCCTTGCTGCTCCCCCTCCGATCTGGCATTTCTCTCTGCCCACTGTGCAACCAATTACTTGGCTATTGTAAGAAACTGCTCCTTCCTACCCAGGGGTTTACTCTGTCACCTCTTTTCAGGGATAGTTCAGAATGAAATATATTGTAGTATGACCAGTTGTAACTAGAGGTAAAGGAGGATGAATAAGTAGGTGGGCAACCTAAGGCTAGTTTATCTACAGATTTCAAGGTCCCAGGGGCTATGCTCCAGTTTAGGGCCAGAGCTCCAGTCTCCAGAGGTAAAGGTAGTATGAAGCCTACATGATATTCATTGGTGGAAGGTGGAGTTCCACCCTCGATAAGCATCCATCAAGGCACTAAGCTTTCATGAACTTAAGTGCAGAATTCTTAGTTTCATATTTAGAATCTTGGCAATGACATGGCAGCTGGTGTACCTGGAAAATTAATTTAGCACACATCAATGTCAATTGTGTGCTCCATGGATCAACTTGCCACCTTTTCTTCAACAAAGCAACAGATGTTTGGTTATTAAATGCTCAGTTACAAGAGAAGGGAGTGATGTTAGACATACTTACGGAAGCATAAACTCATATATAAGCACAGACTGATATGGTCATTGTAATTGAATAAATCATTCCAAGCAATTAATTAACTCTTTACTATTTAACTTTCAGTTCTTGCATGTGTTGGAAAAATATAATTAAATATAAAATTTTTTCCTAACCCAGAAAACTTCTCCATAAAAGTAGAAGACAAAGAAAACAATTTTATCATTGAATAAGCATAAAACCAGAATGTTTTGCACATCACAGACAATGTGCTAAGGGATTGTAAAAACAGAAATAAATCTCACCCTTTTATATAGCCGAGCAGATAGAACTCATTACATACATATTCTCAAGAAAACATTAACTGATCCTCAAGTTAGTAGACTTGACAGCACCATTTGTCACAGAATTCATCCTAAATTTATGTGGTAATTGGGATGACCATTTGTGTTAGTTAATTGGCTTTACCAAAAGGAATACAAATTTCTAATATCTTTATGACAAAAGGTAGTTTTGCAACTTGGAGCAAGGCACTTGATGAAGTTAGGCTTCTACCCTCACACAGAAAATGAGAGATATAGGTGTTAGCTTCCTTGGTGATTACATTTAAAGAGATGATTTCCAGGTCCTTGAAAAAGACCTTCCTGGGCGGAAAAGCTGAAAAGAGGCTTACTTAGTTTTAAATCATTATATACATCTCAAAAAGGCAGAGAAAGAACTCAATTACAAATTTTCTAAAGCAAACATATGAAAACATTACGTTGTATACCTTAAATATGTACAATTTTTATTTTAAAAACTCCAACTCACATCGAAGGGGGAAAAAAAGGAGACCTTTGTTTGGAGGAGGTTGGGAAAAGAAACACAGAACATTTCTAATTTGATAAGATTAAATATATTTTCAAGGGAAAAAAAGTAAATAAATAAGAAAATGGAGAGGAAGTATTTTTCCCTTATTTTCAACAGAGGAAATAAGGTCTCATTTTTCTTTTTCTGCCCCCCATCTTATGTTTGCTATTGCTAAGGACTGAAATATTTGACCACCTGCCTAATCTTCCTTGCCAGTGGCCTACATTCTGGGAACTGCTCTTTCTGGCTGTGGGTTTGATTCTGGTACTCTCCTCCCTGGGAAGCTGGGCTCAACTTCTGGAACCCAAATCCCCATATCTAAGGCCTTGTTTTTAATCTGTATTTGCCCTTATACCGAAAACCTGGTATGTAGTAAGTGCTCAATAATCATTTGATGGGCTATAGTTGAAGCAGTTGCCTTATCTGAGAAAGCCTAGATGGCCGTTTGTGGTTTTCCTTAGGTTTTGATTTCTTAACCTCGAGATATTTACAGGCCTATGTTTCGGTTGCCTACTTAGGCTGCTAAGGTATTAGAACCACTTCAGTCTAATGACTTTGTTTAATTAAACACTACTCAGTTGGAGTCATGATGTTATCAGTGGTCACACAAGGCTCCAGCATTGTAATTGATGTATTCTTTTTATCCCTTTTTTTATTTCTATCCATCCCCAGCCCTGCAACCATTTTAATATGTTTAATACATTCTTTGATACATATATTTTGTAAAATGTTTATTATAGTTTTATGATATATATGTATATATGCATATATAATTTATATGAATAATATAGTATTATAAGTTTACTTCTATTTTATTTACTGTATATAGAAATATGTATGTATACACACACATACATTAAATGTAGGTCTTTGTTTATAAGACCTATCCACGTTGCATTATGTACATCTAGTCTATTGTTTCTCACTTCTTGCTAGAAACTTGAGGTCTGTACCTACCGTATTACTCATTTTCTCAGATTCCTTCCACTTTTTTCTATCATAATAATTTTGTCATAAACATTTTGAACATGTCCCCTTACAGATCAATGTGGGTATTTATGTGTGATATTTATCCAGGAGTAGAACCACTGGATCACAGGGATTGTATATATTCAATTTCACCCAATACTACCAGATTTCTTCAGAGAATGGCTGCACCAATCTGTTTTCACTAGCAATGCCTGAGGCTTCCCACATCCTCGCTTTCCAGAAGTACTTGGCATTAGCCAGAATTCCAACGTTTGCTGGTCTAATAGAGGCAAATAACATAGTAATTTTTTTTTTTTTATTTTGCAGCCCATCCTCTTATTGACAAATAATAGCCCTTGATTTATTTAAAAATCACCTTTAATCTATCATATATCTTGTAAGTATTTTTCCTCATGAAGCTATCTTTCAGATAGGATCTTGTTATTGACATTTTAGGTTTATTTCTAAATGTTTTCCAATATTTTTTCATTTTTATGGAGTCAAATTGATCAAATCAGTCTACTCCACTTTGTTGTCTTCAGTGTCATGGACTTAGAAAGACCTTCTCTTCCATCTACTATATTAAAGAAAAATGTGCTAGATATGATTCTAATAAATTTATAAATGGTAAGATTTTTACCTTTTAATAATTATTGAGGAACGTACAACACAAACAACTTTTTTATCTCTCAATCTCATATTCTTCACATCATCCCCAGGGATGTGTTGGGAATAACAAAAATACAGGGGAACAAAACAAAAGAACTAGCTAAAGTTCAGAAATGAGGTAATGTCTACTGTGCATATTCTTTGATGACAATATAAATGAGCTTTTACACTTTGAGACTGCTATTTCGAAAGAATTGAATCTTTAGCCATCTCTAGATGCCCTGCTTTGCATTTCTTTAGGTGAAAGTTACAACCCAAAATAATAAATTCAACAGTTATAAACCATTGAGTTGAAGCATTTCTGTTTATACCTTCTCTACCTCTTAAAACCATAAATATGGATCAAAATGGTTGTTCATTATTTCTTACATGATGGAGAGACTTATTGAAAGTTAGTAGTTGAACACCTAATTTTCTCTTACTCTATAACACTGGAAATTATTATATAGTTTTCATGCATTTTTTTCTGTGTAGCAAGGCATCTCACATATATCTATACACTCTTATTCTTTGTTCATTTTAGTGTCTTGTTTTTCTTCTGAGCTAGTAATTATAATAATTTTCTCTTTCTTTTATCATCTAAGAGCTTTTTGCAGATTGAAAGCTGTACTTTGGGTACTCTTTTGAATGAGCTGTATTGGCATTTTGTAGAGGAGCAGAATCTCAAAGTCGAGATACATAAAATAGATCTGAAGCCTGCCAAAGTTTGCTTATGGTTCAAAGAATTTAATAATTCACTAAAGAAAGTTTATCACACACACAAAAATGATTGGCCTTGATGGAATTTTTTTCACTTTAGTCAGATGGAACAATCTAAGTAAGCCTAGGAGATATAACTTATAATTACATAGCCTAATAACTATTCATGGTTATTCCTATAGTAAAGATTGAAATTTAGACTGAAAAAAAAATCAATTCAAATCCAAACTCTATAATTTTTAAGCTTCTTAAATACTAAAATTTTAGCTCTAATATTCCCAAGTACTTTCCTTCAATCAATTCCTTGTAATAGAAAATGGAATTAGACTAGAAATTGCAAAGTGTTAAGAAGTAAACATTTTCCCAAAATTTATGTATAATAAACTCTTGAATATTTCATAATTTATTCTTTAGTTACCACCTGATTCAGCCTTTCTGCAGCATAGCATAACACATTTCATAATAAGTATTAAGGCTGCTCTAAAGAAAGACTGAAACAAAAGGGTTTTGGTATTTCTTTCTATAATATCATATATTCAATGTCATCTTTCTTGTGATAATTTTAACTTTTAATAATTGTTACCTAGTATCAGGTAAATTCTAGATGTATCTGGTCTGTGCTGGCATCTTGGCTTACAATATACTGTTTAACTGATGCAACCCTCACTTAATAGTCAATAGTCACAAACAAAAAAAGCTTAAGCCATATTTAGCAAATAGAACAAAAAGTACCTCTCACCCTCCATTCCTAAACCAAAACAATGCCCACTGACTACATGGCTGTCTCCTTGGATGAGTACATGCATTAGTGAGAAGTCTTCCAACCAGCAGAACAAATAAGAGTAAAAGAAGATGAACCCAAGTAAATTTAAAATTCTGCAATGCATAATCACAAGCAACATCTTCCCTTTGACTATTTTAGCCTTTCCCAGGATGAAGTTAAGATTTTCAAAGCCATAAAGCTGAAAATACTGTTTTTTTTGTAGTCTGTATCAAAATGCATGTAATAACTGTAAACTGTAGATGAGGAACCTTCCCCTACAGAATTGATGAATTTTCCTGATTGCATTTCAGAATACTGGTTGCATTGGGAATGGAATCCATTAGTGAACAGCCTTTAAAGCTCTGAAACACTGGAATTAGAAATAAACTCAAAGTTCATTCGTGAGTCACAGACCTCTTCAGTAGCTCTTTCTGTATTATATAATTGATCATTGAAATTTATTTTATTTTGTAGCAAAAGCACTAGTTTTCATGAATGGTTAGGCACAGAATTAACTATGGCCCTTTAAGAATCAATAATGTGCTTGCCTATCTTCATTCAGGTGAGTACTTAATCAGTGAGGAAAATTGTTAATTCACCCAAGGGTAAGTAGAATGGAAACAAATTGCAGCACTAATTGGACTAGTCATCATTTAACTTATCTGGGAGATTGTACTTTTTCATTTTGTAGACATTTTTGTGAGACAGCCTAGACTTTTTCTCCTTAATTACCTCCATGAATTCAATAAATCACTAAGTCCTATATTTTTTACACTCTAAAATCCCTCAGAATCATGCCTTTCTCTCCATCCCCACAGCTACAGCCTTCAGACCATTACTATTACTTGAACTACTACAATCATCTTTTAACTGCTTGTCTGGCTGCCAGTTTCTCCCTATTCCAGTATATTTTTATACTTCTGTCCAAATCTAATTTGACAATATGACTTCTATGATTAATTTTTTTTATGCTATAATTTAGATCAAGTCTAAGACTCTTCATATGCCATACAGGGCTGTACATTATCTGGCCTCTGTCTGTCTTCTAACTTCATCTCCCTCCCAAATGGCATCCTCACCTTTAACTAGAGGACTAGAGGTCTAGGCCAATCAAAAGGCTTGCATTGCCCTGAGTCTCTCTTTCATGGTGACTTTTGGTTCATGATGTTCTACCCATCCAGAATGTTCTCTCAAGTCTGGAAATAGTCTTAACTACTCTTCCTTGAGTCATCTCAAACAGAGGAATCCTCTTATAGAAAAACTGTCCAGATGTCTGTAGACAGAATAGCTAATGAGACTATCTCTTATTATTGCCAGGAACTTTAGACATCTTAATTCATTTAGCAATTATAATAAGCCTAGGAAGAAGGATCTATTGTTATCTTCATTTATCAGATGAAAAAACTGAGGTTAAGTTTTCTTAGGGATTCTCAGGGATTAAGAATTGTGCTCAACGTCACACAGGTAGTAGGTGGTAGTGCTAGGAAATATGAACTCAGGCAGTCTGAATCCAGGACATCCACATGCTTTAGTGCTGCTCCGTACCCCTTTCTGATTTTTATCACAACACATATATGAGTCTTGGAGCACTAATTTATGACTCTACCCCTACTGCACCATGAATTCTTCAGGGTAGGGACAACATCTGTGTTATCCTCTCTGTATTCACAGCACTCGGTTTGGTCCCTGACATAGTAGCTTGAATAAATGAAAAGAAAAAAAAAGGTCCATTAATTACTTGACTTTTTCTTTTTCTTACTTTATTCTTGTTCATTAATTGTCCGATGAGTATGGCCACCTAAAACACAAGCTAACTCGTAGAGTAAATATAGCCTCGAATCAGTCCAGGTGGTGTTTGATGTTTTGATAGCAAATTTAGTGTGGAGAAAAATGAAAACGATCGATTTAAGTGGAGTATCTATATGTATTTTTGGAAGTCTTTTCCTTTCTTATCACAAATGAATAGTAAAATTTTGTCTGTGCATGCCTTGTCTTCCCAATTAAATTGGAAATTCCTTGAGAGGAGTAACTGTGTCTATATTGCTCTGTGCCTCTTCCATTGCTTAGTGATACACTCTGCACATGGAACGCTCAGCAAACATTAGTTGAATAAATGAACCAATTAGTTAATTAAGTTTATAGGGTATTTACAGTACTTGAATAAGAAAACATGTATTAGTATCAGGAAATTATTCTGATTTCCATTTCTTATAGATCTCAATACTCACGTTTTTCTTTATATAATCATTATTTTATCACTTACATTATTGGAATTTTTTGTTAACTTTCTATTAGATTTTTAAAATCCAACTCGGAAGTTTCCACCAAGGTGGGGCTAAGACTCAGCACTCATTGTGACAAATACTCAGATATCATGAGGCTCAGAAGCCAGACAGACCTGCTACCAAATTCCAACTCTGGTACTTACTAGCTGTGTGACCTTAAGCTAGTTATTTAACCTCACTTAGCTATATGTCTATCCACAGGATGGTTTTATTGAATAAGGTACTTAACATAGATTTGGCATGTAGAAAATACACTATAATGTGTTGCTTGGGCTAAAATACAGGAAACTGTATTTTAATTCATGAGAATTCTTATAAACTCTGCCAATAACAAGATGTTGACTTTAGATATATAAATTAACTATCTGAGCCTCACTTTCTTTTATTTAACTAAGACTAACACTACCAAATTACCTATCTGAAGGAATGCTTGTGAATCTATGACTTCTCTGGCACTCATCTAGCCATAGAACTCATTATATAAATTTTAATCTTCCAATCAAAGACTAGCCTAAGAAGACTCTATGTGGAGAATCCATGGGTTAGTTTACAAGTACTATAAAACAAAAAAGCATGGTTAGAAGTAAGAGTGACTGGAGAGAGTTTCTCTATGAATAGACTGGTCTTTGGGGTTTCTTGGAGGAAGTGGCATTTGATTAAAGATCGGCATGATGAGAGGGAGTGGGTGAAGAACTTCCCAGACAGGAGCAATAAATAACAAGTACAAGGTCCCTGAGGTAAGAGTGTGTTTGGAGTATTCGATGAGCAGCAAGGAAGCAAGAGGGTCTGGAAAGGACAGAATAAGGACAAGAATTACAGGATATCAGGTCAGAGAGGGATCCAGAGGGAAGACCATGTAGGCTCATAAAGGCATTATGCAAATCTGAAGCAATGAATGAACCAGCCCCATGAAAAGACTACGGAAGGGAGTCCAGATGAACAGAAGAGTAAAATAACTTTCAAGGCTGGAAAGAACTTGCAGTGCTTAGGACACAAAACTGAGGCTAGAGTCCCTGGAGGTGAGTAAACAAGGGAAGGAAGATACTGAATTTAGCTGAGAGGATGCTGTCAGACCCTGCAAGGCCTTTGGGCTACACTGAGTTTGGGTTTTATTCTAAAAACAATGAGATGTCCTCTGGGAATTTTAAGCAAGAAAATTTATAATTTAAAAATCTATTTGTAGTGGATATGAATATCAAACAATTATTATTATTGAGGGAGAATATGAGAGAGCTGTCTTGCCCAAGTGACCTAGTCCTTCACCCTCCCCGTCCAGTCCTATAAATACCACTTGCTTTATATTTTTCAAATATAAGTCCTTGTATTCAGCCTCACTGCTGATGGCTTGGTCCAAGGTCTCAGAATCTGTCTCAATGATTATTCTAATAGAGTACAAACTGGTTTCTCCTAAAGGGGAATTTTCATCATGCCACGTCTCTCCTTAAAACCCTTTAATGTATGTCTAAAACTTAAAGTGGCCATAAATTCTGGTTTGCCCATTCTCAGTTTATAATTTTTGTCCCAGGGTAATTATTAACAGCACCAACTCTCACTCTCAAGTTTTCTAGTCTGAATGATGATACCTAGCAATTCTAATACTTTTAGTTTTAAATCTATCCTCATCAGCAAGTCATAGGAAGTCCTCTGAGACCTATATTCTTCCACCACTGATTGCCTCCACCCTCCGCTCTATATTTTCCTAGCGTGCTTAGAAATTTGCAGTATTATTAAGCATAACGTGCTGTGTCCTCAATGTCTTTGCACATGGCCCACATACGTCTCTCGCTTCTTCCCACAGCCAGCCTCTGAGTGATATTCGAATTTTAGAACGGATCTTATATCCTTCAAGAAACCTCTTCTGCCCCCAGCTTAGGTTATGTGCTTCTCCTTGTAATACCATAGCTCTTTGTATTCTCAATACCTACCACAAAGCCAGGAAATGTTTGTTGAAAGTTGCAAGGAAGGTGAGAAGGTAGGAGAGCAGAGGCTGTCAAGAAGGAAAGAAAGAAGGAAGGGAGAGAAGGAAGGAAGGGATAGAAGGAGGGAGTGAGGGAGGGAGAGAAGCGGGAAGGGAGAGGGGACTTGGCTCACATATCAGAGGTGTTTAATAAATTTTGGCTATCATTAACATAAAGACTTTCCTTAAACTCAATTATCATATTCATTATAAAAATGTTTATCAACCTCTAGTCTAAAAATATGTGTTTTATGACTGATATTTTATCTTATTCTTAGAGTGCTATACTGTAACCGATGGGATTGCTTTCATTCATTTTACAGATAAAGAAACTGAGACTTTCTCCTAGACCTAACTGCTTCTAAGCAGCACTTTTCCTCATTATTGGATTAAAACCAAGGTGTATCAAGGATGTAACTATGGATTCACTTTTTTAATATTCTGATGGATGACTACTGATTACAAGCTGCAGTTTCTCAATTTGCATTATCACAGACATTTCACTCATATACTTTTTAGTCAAATCTCATTTCCCACAGATAGTTTAATTTAATTCATGGGTTTGTGTATTTTAAGTCAAAGGGTGGATATCTGATATTAGAGGAGAGCTACTGGCCTGTATAATGTCAAACTGTAACTGACATCAAAATGGTCAAAATGAGGCCAAAGTTTCAGGACACTATACCGATTATTTTGCATGTCTTCTATACTTCACCAAGATTTATTCTCTGCCTTTCTCACCAAATGCTGGTGAGAATGTGGAGCAATAGGAACTCATATTCATTGTTGGTAGGAATGAAAACTGGCACAGCCACTGTGGATAACAGATGGGTGGTTCCTTATAAAATTAAATGTACCCTTGTTGTATGATCCAGCAATTATGCTTCTTGATATTTACCCAAAGGAGTTGAAAACTTATGTCTGCACAAAAACCTGAACATAGATATTTATAGTAGCTTATTTATAACTGCCAAAACTTGGAAGCAACCAAGATGTCCTTCAGCAGGTGAATGGATACACTGTGGTGCATCTAGACAACAAAATACTATGTAGTACTAAAAAGAAATGCACTGTCAAGCTATGAAAACACAAGCCAATATGAAAAGGCTACACACTGTGCAATTCCAACTATATGACATTCTGGAAAAGGCAAAACTGTGAAGACTGTAAAAAAATCAATGATTGCCAAGGGTTGGGGAAAAAGATGAATAGACAGAGCACAGAGCATTTTTCAGACAGCAGAACTACTCTGTATAATAGCATAATGATAGAGACATGTCATTATACATTTGTCTAAACCTATACAACACCAAGAGAAAACCCTTAAACTATGGACTCTGAGTGATAACGATATCTCGATGCCAGTTCATCAACCGTAACAAATATATCACTCTGGTGGGGGATGTTAATGAGGAATGTTAGGCATATGTAGGAGCAGGGGTGTATGGGAAATCTCCATATCCTTCACTCAATTTTGCTATGCACATCAAATTCTGAAAAATTAAGTCTGTGAAAAACTACCTTTTCTTTTAGCACCAACATGAAGAACTTAGAAATAAACCTAACAAAATATATACAACATATATATGTGAAAGACCCAGAATAGCCAACATGATACTAAAGAAGAAGAACAGAGTGAGAAGATTGACACTACATGACTGCAAGACTTATTATAAAGCAAAAATAACCAAAAGAGTATGGTTTGATGAAAGAACAGACAAAGAGATCAACAGAATAGAGATCTGGAAATAGACCTACACAAGCACAGCCATCTGAGCATTCGTAAAGGAGCAAAAGAAATTCAACAAAGAAAGGACAGTCTTTCCAACTAATTGTGCTGGAATAAATGGGCATCAACATGCAAAAATAAATGAACCTAAATACCACTGTGAATTTCGATAAGACTAGAAAAAAAGTAGGCAACAACAAGCCCTTTTAATACTGCACACATCTACTAGCCTTGTGTATAAACATAGTTCCTATTTATATTGTCATTATCAACTTCAGAATTAAAACAGTTCCAGGTCTTAGAAAAATGACTTGATATAGCAGAATGAATTAGGGATTCATGATATCTGAGTTATTAACTATTTCATACTGGGAAAATTACTAAAATCTCCGAGTAATATGCCTTCACCTATAAAATAGAAGTAAGGATTTTGCCTTCCTTTTCTGACATGGTCCTCGAGAAATCATTAAATAATGTTTAGGAAAACAATAACCATAACATAATCATCTATTTGTATTAGGTAAAGATGAAACAGTGATACAAATTTAAAACTGGACAGGCTTAGAAAATACTGTCAGCAATAGGTTTATTGT
Organism: Pteropus vampyrus; assembly: GCF_000151845.1. Classification (NCBI taxonomy): domain Eukaryota; kingdom Metazoa; phylum Chordata; class Mammalia; order Chiroptera; family Pteropodidae; genus Pteropus; species Pteropus vampyrus. The sequence goes on along the minus strand of NW_011888884.1, from coordinate 5,218,067 downwards.
ATCACTAAGAAACTCCCATGTAAAATAGCACTTGAGAAATATTGTTTGGCATATGGAATTGGGTAAAGTTTTGTTTCTCCTTGCAAAATAATATTCTTCCTCTTTTAAAAAATATTCAGATTTTATCATGTATGATGAGATTATGATTCAGAAATATTCAGGGCCTCATCAGTTCCACTTCCAGGTGGAATATAATACTTCTCTGCCCCTTGATGTTGGGTCAAGCAATTACTTTTGGCAGTGGAATGCTGGTGTCCATGACAGAGCTAAAGGCTTGAAATGTGTCTGCAATATTGGTCCTGTCTTTTCGACCCCTGCACCTCCCCAAGAATATGACCTGGCTAGCTCAAGGAAACTGAGAGATCCTGGAGCAGACCCTCATACCCACAACCTGAGCAGGTTATAGCAGTCACTACTGGCTAGATCAGCCAACACTCAGCCAATCCACAATCTCAGTCCAGCAAAGATAAACAGAATTGCTAAAGTTGAGCTGGAGATGTGTGATAAGTAAATGGTACGGGCCATTGAGATGTTGTGGTTCTTTATTGCTCATTGTTGCTGCAATTGCTAACTAGTACACCATGTGACCAATTTCACAAATTTAAAACTCAGTCGTATCTTTAAATAGTGTGCATATTTGGGTATTTATTTGAAAAGATTTCAAGTTTTCAACTTTATATGTATCCCTACTTGTCTGGATTTGATATTGCTATTTATAATTTACTATTATTCTATTGCCTATATTTTATTCTAAGCTTTTTATATGCTCTTAAGGAAAATTCTGAGTATAAGCAGTATAGTCAGAACACTTACTATGTGTCAGGAATTGTAAATATGGATAAAATGGCTTCCCTGTTCTTGAGGATGTTATAGTCTTGTAAGGGCAGTTTAAGAACCTAATACTATATTTAGAAAGTTCCTTGCTGCAAGAAATATCTAGTATTAAAAAAAAAATCTTCGTTTTCCCTAGCTCATTTGCTCAGAACTGCGTGATAGACTAAAGCTCTTGTGCAAAGCTATAAGTACATTATAAGACAACTACACAGAATACTACCCTAGGAATAGAGATGTATGAGTAAATGTGTGTCGTGTGTTAGAAGAAATCCAAGTTTTAAAAAAAAAGTGGATGAAGACATTTTAACATCAAGGTTGAAAAAGGCTCAAAGCCACAGTCACCAAGGAGAACATGTAAAATGAGTTTTAGATTATGCTGAGATGTACACACTCATGCCTAAAAGATAGTCCATGCAAACAGCCAGCTCTCACGCTAAAAGCCAGTCCAAAACCCTGATGCAACTACTATATGCCTATCTATAACAATGTCAGCAGTGGCTGCCTGCCCCTCCCTCTCTCTCTCCCTCTCTCCTGCTCAGACTCACTCTCAAGTTGCTCTTCTGTTTCTACTTCTGGCTTTTGAACTTGGCATAGTTTGGTAAGGACTTGATATACCTTGTGATTCATTTTCAGTGCTGGGAAGATACTTTTTGCTAATTTGATATCTCAGAACTCATCCTCTGGCACCAGGTTTTAGCTAGCTGCTTCTCAGGACCTCCCCTCCTTCATGAGTAAAAGAGGCTCAGATAATGTATCGTAATTACGATTATGTTGAATATATTTCTAACATACCAAATGTTGATGCACAAAGAGCTATAAAGTATTAAATATCAAGGCTGATATTCTTAACACTACTATCTAGAAATACAAACTGACAAATGATCTAGGAAAACCAGAGCAGTGAAGGAAGATATTAAAGCTCATTTATAAATTTTGATTTATAACTAAACTTGATTGATCTTTGTTATTGTCAAGTAATGAGTTATCTCTGAGGATGTGAAAAACCAAACTGGAAGGAATCTGCCAAGATTGATTCAAAACAAACATATAATTTCCTTGTCACTTAACTTTCTTGTTTCTTTAGTAGTTTCAGACACAGGCATTTCACAAAACTCTGGACAAATGCCAGGAATAATATTTAATATGTCGTGCCTGACTTAAGAAACTAAATGCTGGAAATCACAGGAAAGTACCTTTAAGGTCGATTCCTTTAATCTCAGTGATATGAAAGCACAGCTAAATTGAAATCTGCCTGAATTATTATTGCAATTACTTTTGATCACTTAAAGTGAATTTTCATTCTTTATTAAATAGAAAAGATTAAAGAGAAAAATTCTGGCTTTTTATAAATAAATGTATATTAAATGACTAGTTGGTATGATATGGGGCCTGAGCGCTTCTATTTTATAAAAGTTCCCAGGTGATTTTAATGTGCTGCCATGTTTGAGTCTTTTTCCCACCCCAGTCATGCTTTAATACAAGACTTTAAAAACTTCAGCTCCTTTATCAGCAAGCATTTATGTATTTAAATGGCTTTAGCTACCCATTTGCAACACTAAAAGGCTATGCAGAGACATAATGAAAAACACTGTATCATTTCTTGCAACAGCATACAAACATATAATTTAAATTTTAAATTTTAAATTTAAATTTTAAAATTTGAATTAAAAAAAATATTTAAATGCACAAAAACACACACATTTTGTCTTGTGTGTTTATATAATAAAAACTTGGCCTGAAAACACAGTCCACATATCTCTTATTGACATTTGTAAAATATAAATAAAAGTTGCTTTATAGACACAGAGGATTCCAAATGAAAAGTGAAAAACTAGTCTTCTCCAACCAATCTATCTTCCCAAAGGTAATAACTACTAGTATTTACCTTTATCTTCTAAAAAAGTTTTTAATACCACATAGACAGATTCATTTTTATTTCCACAGACCAGAATCACACTCTACATTGTGTCTTTATATTGCCTTTTTCATTTAATATGTCTTAGAAAGTCTTCCTTTGTGGTATAGAACTTATTCTTTCAACAACATATTTTTTCAGTTCTCTGCTGACTAAAGTCCTAGTTGTATCCAGATCTTTTTGATGTCTCTTTGTTTCTCGATGTCTTTTTGTTTGTGGTGATTATTTTTTCATATCACAACATTAATATCCTTATACATATATTTTGGCACAATTTGGTGAGGGTAACTATGAGATATATTTTAGTGGTGTAATTCCTAGAATAGAATGCATGGGCAGTTTTAATTTATATGTGCGTTACCAGATTAACACTGATAAAGTACACATCTACTCTCTGAACACCAGTATATATTTCTGCATAATTTTGTCCACGCCAGGTCAAGATATTATCAAACCTTATAAATTTTGGCAACATGACATATAAAAAAATGAGATTCTATAGTCGTTTTAATGTATTGTACTTCTTTATATATGAAAAAAAATCAAACATCTTTTCATATGCTTATTGGTTGTCTTCTCTTTTTGTCAACTATATCTCCTTCTGACTTTTAGATTCAACCCAGATCAATTAAGTTCAGCAATAAGAGGCTTAGGAGCAATGCTTCTTTTCTTTTGCTGGTGTATTAGAAAAGAACACTAGGGAAAAGAACCAGGGCAGAGCAAAGAGCCATTGGCAGGCACCACCTCGATCTGCACAGAGCATGAGGAGGACTTCATGGTTCACAAGGAAGTTCTTTCAGTTCCCGATAATTGGTTGATTTTGAGCAATGTCTGAAGCAGAAACTAGAGAAAATCTGCTAGGGAAGGGAAGGAGTTTATGAGGCTTGCCAAACCCAATTCAGCATCTTTAAGCCAATAATTCAGCATCAGTTTCTACATCACACCAGGTATGAGATAGCCTTTCACACAAACAAGGACATCCTGCCTGAGGAAATGGCAAGCAGGCCTAAGAGAAATCTTAAGGGATGGAAAAGGCCTAGTTAGAGGTTGAGATTCCCAAGACAAAGACAAAGAAATATGGCTAGTGCCAAAATCATCGTAAATAGTTCTAGGTTGAGAATCTCATTCACCTTTTAGCAATGGTTGGCAAACAGCTGTCTTTGTCTCTAACAGCCTGCCCAAGGAGAAGAGATGGGGTGATTCTATTAAAATACTTCCATTCTCTCCCCCAGAACAGATTATTGGATATTAGTAAGGACCTTTTAAAGAATTTTAAGGACTTACTAAAGAAAAAGTAAGCAGAAATACCAGTTTAAATCTAAACACTATACTTTCTTAAAAGTATATATGCCCAGAGAAGTAATTATAAAGATAGGAAAAAGAAAAAAAAAAGCCAGGCACAAGGAGGTCGACTTAATAACAAAGTCACAGTCATTGAAGAGGCAGAGAAATTCCAAGAATAATGTGCTGCCCATTCTAAATGTATTTGCCAGCTCAGTTCCTATTGTCTGGATATCTAAATCCCAGGAGAGAACAATAAATAAAAGCTGAGAGCGCTAGTTTATAAAAATAATTAGGCACACGTTGTACACTTTTACAGACCTAAAAATGTAATTTTAAGAAAGGAATGAAAACTGAGAGGAATGAAAACTGAGAGAACTTCACTTCCTTTGGTTGGTGGCGGGGGGCGGGGAGGGGGGCATCCAGAGTACCCAAAGCTGTTTTGCCACCCTGACCTCATCGCAGTAATAGAGGCAACCGGGAAAGACCTGCAGTATAGAAGGCATGAGGCAGTGATTATAGTGTCCCTCTAGAAGAGGTGGCACAGTATGGAAGTCCAGAGCCAGAAGAAAATCGACAAAAAATAAAGTAGCACCCAGCATTAGTATGGCACCAGAACACAGGCAGTTCACCTTTGAGTAGAGGCAGAGTGTATCTACATGTTTACTTCATCCACAGTTTTCTGCATCTTTATGTACCATTGTAGAAAGCAAAACTGCCATATTTTTAAAGGCAAATTGGCGTCTCATTCATTTCATGAGGTGTCCCATGTGACTACTCTTCACTTCTCACAACACACCTGGAAACACCTGCTATGTAGAATATGATGTGTTGTTGTCCTACACTGACACCAAAATATTGGCCCTATGAAGGCAAAACTCTTCACTCAACCTCAATCCATGAAATATAATAGCTCCTTAATATTGTTGAATAATCAATAGATATTCTTAACCCTAAATTAACTATCTTAATATCAGATTATTTAAAACATTAAGAAAAAAACTCACATTTTTCCTCCTATTGGTCCAAATTTAGTATTTTTAAAACACTTACTAGGTCATTTTCTAAGTAAGAAAATATTGACAATAAAGAAGGCTGATACCTATCAAATTCCAAGGGCTTCTGCCCCACAGTTCTTGCCATCCCCCATGATTCAGAGGAGAGATAAGTGTTTCTGGATCCCAAAAGAGTCAAGTCTACTTTAATTTTCTCTCCAAATCCTGAGTGCTTATAGAGAATGGGCATTATATTCAAACATTTGGCAGTGAAGTATTCTGCAGATCAAATGTTGATTTGCTGATTTATTTAGTCACAGTCAATTTATACTGTCGGCAAATCTTATTGTCTTTTTAATATCTTTCATATCCATTTTCATCTCATTGTCATTTGTCCAGATTAACATATTTTCTCAGACCTCAATTGCATTATCATACCTTCGTGGTCTTTCACAATTTGATTAGAATGGCAGAAGTGGCTATCAAATATATAAATCTGGTCTTTTCATTTTGGTCTTTCAATTTTATTCTTTGTTAACAGAATAAAATTTAAATTTCTTATTTTACCAAACAGGAAGGTCATGATCTGCCCCTTTCCATCTTTTGCAATCCTGTCACATGACTATTATGAGTATAATTAATTATTATATTTATTTGCTATTAATTAATATATACAGAAATATTTAAAGTGATATATTTAAATACTTGTGGTTATTCCAGCTGTTTCATGACTTTGAACACTTTTACTTGATCACTGACTAACATATGCTCTTAACAGACACTCCCAAATCAACTTAGCTATCCAATTATTTTTCAAGATTTGGTTTAAGTGAAATTTGCTCTGAGACATTCCTGTCTTCAATTTGAGTTTGAACTCCCACTGCCTACTGTAATCCTCTATCTATGCATGTCTCTATATTAATGCCCTCAATTAAATTTTTCTGGTTGCTCTTATGTCTCCACAATTAGAATGTGAGTAAATTAAAGATAATTTCAATTGTTTAATTTATCCTTTTATTGCTAACAGGAATTACATTGGATTATACTTAGTGGGGTCTTCAAAAAGCATTTATTGAATGAATGCACATATAACCAATATCAAATCTTCAAAAAATACCTCACTGCTTACTATTCTGATAAAATTTCCACTTCCTGTGAGTAAGTATGGTAGGAGAAAAAAACCTAAGTGGTGCTTTACTCATTTAAAATCCAGTTTGGGGATTTTTTTTCCTCTATTGCCTGGTACATTGGTTGACAAAAACTATAGAGTAGCTATTCTTGACCTTAATTTGCATTAGAATCACTTAGTTTCTCTCAGAAAATCTCAATCTTTAGGGTTATTGTCTGGCTGAGGAATCTGCATTTTAAAAGATGAGATCCTAGTGCACATAGAAATCTAAGAACCAGAGCTGTAAAGAGTGCCTTGCATATTTTCTATTTGTTTTGCAATGTTTAAGCAGTCTTAAATAGAAATAAAATGCTGCTCCATTTTTACCAGCACATTTTATTCTATTTTCTGGGACTATCATGTTGTCTACTTTCTTTGTCTTCGAAATCCATAAATTGTCTCCGTGCTCTTGAAAAAAATTCCCCCTTAACACTTCCCTCCATCCATTTATTATGTATGTATGTATGTATGTATGTATGTATGTATTTATTTTTTTTATTAATGCCTATAGCACCTGGTCTTCCTAGGTGGTCTCCCATCCAAGTACTAACCAGGCCTGACCCTGCTTAGCCTCAGAGATCAGACGAGATCGGGCACATTCAGGGTGGCATGGCTGTAGACTCCCTTCATCCATTTAAATTAAACCACAGATCCTAGGTTTTTGAAGACTTCTTGTGTCTTATGTTAGACTGATGTCATCAACTATGGATTGAAACACCTCTCGGAGGACCGTCTGGGACTTTGCTGCTCACTTACAGAGGCGACTGCACATGGCATTCCTTAGAAAGCTTTCAGAATAAATAACCTGAGCATTTAAAGTATCTAAATGAAAGGAACCTATGAATTCTGGAGTTTCTTTACTCTGACATACATCTTAAACAGCATGTTTCCCCCTCCAGGCAAGATCTTCATTTATATATTAAATTCACACAAAGATATAAGGGAGTCCTCAGTCAGATACAACCGCATAATATTGCCCTAAGGAAAAGTACTTTCAGAAATAAAAATCAATAGTATCCTACTTTGACTATCTTTGTAGACTTAAAAGATTTTAAAAGAAACTCCAATAGGTTTTTTGTATTCTAAACCCTTGAGGCAGTGAATGATTTGGAATTTTACTATTACTCACTACAGTAATTCAGAGTACTTATAAATCTATTATGCAGAAAAATACCTTCCATGTTTTACTCAGAAGCATTGAATAAATGCTTTATTTACTACGGGAGAAAAGATGGTAAGGAATGAATTAACTAGTCTGTCAAAGGACATTCAGGTGAGATCTGTGTTTTGCTATGGATTTGTGAATTGTGTGCTCGTTAATATATAAATGCCAGTATTCACATCAACTCTTTAAAATAGTACAGATGTCTTCTTAAAGCCAATAGTTCATATCATATTTGCACCAAGAAGGCCTTTGGGTTAAAGTCCATGTGTTGCTTTATAAGAAAACACGTAACTTGGTTTTAAAAGGATTAAAAAGGGCATCCGCTTTCTGACGATTCCCTGTGTTATAAATTTAAAGATATCTGTGTCACTACCTTAAGGTATAAACCTCTGATCCCAGGCGCAGTGCCCCAGCCACTGATTTCTCAACTGGGGATACAGGAATCCTAGGCACCACTGGGAAGCATACCATTTAAGTCTCCTAGACAATAAAAATATTAATTATAATAACATCACTTCCTGAATGTTCATGTACCTAGCACTGTGCTAGGTGTAATTTGTACAAACTAATGTGTACTGTATGACATAGGCATTTCATTATTCTCATTTTATAAATAGAAAGCAAATACTCAGAGAACCTAAATGACTTCCTAAAGTCACAGAGTTGGAAAATAAGGATGCCTGGATTGACTCTCAACTGAACTCCAGTTTCTAAGCTCCTGACCTCTATGCACAATGAGTTTAAGCATCGCTCTGGAATAGCCGATCTAGTCTCCTAAGTGCAGACAGTGAACCTGTCTTCTCGCTAGAATGTGAGGGTAGCCATTGGTCCTTGAGTTTCGTTGTTTAAATTATTCTTCTATTTAGAGTATAGTCTATTATCCTCTAACTAATGTTGATATTTAAAATATATATTTCTGCTGCCCGGCTCTGAAATTTCTTAAGACCTTAAGTCCATGGAAAGTTTTTTAACTAATCTGTTCCCTTAATAAAGTAGATATCTTTTCTCCTCAAATAGCTATCTAGTACCCTTTAGTAATCTATATTTTTTTCTTAGATAAACACTGAAGAAGAGCAATAAGAACTGTTGTGAAAATGCAATTATATGTATAAGAGGTAAATAATGGTGCCTGGTACATAGAAGGCATTCTATGAGTTCCACTGTACACCACACCAAAACTTCCCTCCTATCAGACTGCTCTAGAAAGTTCTTAGCCTCTCTGACCATATGGAATGTCTTGCTTGAGTTATTTCTAAGCAATAAGAACACAGACATTGAGATTTTCCATGCCAATTTTATTGAGAAGCAGAGAAATATGCTCTTACCATGTGCCAGAAAGCTCAGAAATTATCTTTTTGACATTATCTAAATAATCATGCTATTCTTTTCTTTTTGCTGCCATAGTTACTTAGCAATAAAAATGTAAATAAAAAGGTCTTAAAAATCTTGATCATTGCCATTTATTATCTAATATTCAGGTCTATGTAATACTATTACAGAAAATGCTAAATAATGGGTCCGTTCAGAAGGAATTCTAGTGTTTTGGTGCTCTACTTAAATCCCAGTATTAACTCATACCTAGAACAGAGTTATTTGTGTTTACATTCCAAAAAATCAGGAAGATGAGGAAAACACAATTTTGTGTTTTTCAGTTCATTTGGAATGAAATCCAAATTTCTAAGGCATTCCATTAGATACACATAATTCTTGTTCTAAGAAAAGAAAGCTGAGACTTTAAGAAGTTAATTTGTCAAAAAGCACAAAGCAAGTAATACCAGTGCCTGTGCTTCCCTGCCTGGTTTTCCAGACACAAAGCAGGCTGAGAAGTTGATATGGGCTCTCAATGAAAGAAGCTCATGTAGGCTCAGCATCTTAGGTACTGGGCTTCCTTCCCCAGAAAACTGCAGTATTGCACAGGTCCCAGGGTCTTCAGATACTGGGTTGTGAGTATCCCAGATGACTCCTATAAATAGCTAACACCCAAAGTCCAAAATGGCCAGTTTATTCCTTTCTTGATAAGGCCACTTTCCCAGTTTTACCCTTTAGAAGGAAGACCCACAACCTCATTAGTAGAAATGTTGGTTCTGATGCACCACTCTGCCCAATGGTGAGAGGCTGGCAGACCATATGTATTCCTGTGATGCTGATCTTCCCATGATCTTCCCTGCCATAAACTGATGTGGAATTCATCCTAATCCTTTGCCTGACAGGGAACAGCCTTAAAGGAGCCTACTCAGCTCCATGCTGCCTTTCTACCTTGAATCTTAGAGAGGTTATTAGAAGAAGCTATTTTAAATTTCTTTTGGTAGGAGAAAGAATTCCTTAATTCATTATGAGCAAAATAACCCCCCATTTGTTTGGAAACACGGTCACAGTAACTATGCCTGGTGTAACACCATGAAAATATTCTAGTCTTACTTCCACTTTTTTGCCTTCCCACCATCAAATAAAACTTATGTACACATATACTGATACTGATTACTTCTTTGTCTGCTTTAATCCATGACAAACAAATTATTTTACCTTTCAAGGAATTTTCTCCTGCTCTCTCTCACCTTGCTGCCCTTTTGTTCTTCCTTATACGTAACTTTAAGTTGCCCTCCTTTCCTGTCTGGGCTGTATACTCTCAGAACTTGGAAATGTATTAACTTCTCAGCCTTTCTTATTTATTGAACAAATATTTATTGAGAGTTCACGATATACCAGCACTGTGATAGGTGCTGGGAATATATTTGAAAATGAAACTAAAACAGTCTGAACTCCTGGAACTTACATTCTACTGGAGAAGAGAGATAATAAGCAATTAAACAAGTATTTTAGAAAATACTGAATTGTAAAATTTTCTATGAAGATAAAATAGAGGTAATAGTAAAAAAGTGAAAAAAAACAAAAACGATTCCAGCCTGGCCACCTTCCCTCTCCTCGTCCCTCTCCCTCTCTGTCTCCCTGTCTCACTCCCTCCCTCTCTCCCCTTTCCCCAATCCCCTCTCCTCCTCCCCTCCCTCTGAAACCTCTAATCAGACAGTTCTCCCTTTCTGTGTCAATTTATACCAGTACTTCTACGTCCAATCCTGCTTCTCCTTCTCCTCAAGCTTAACTCTCTCTTCTAACAGCTTACAAAAATATCTTTATATTAATTCACCCAGTTAATTTTAATGGAATTGAAGTTATTTTCAAGAAGTTAAATACTATCATACTGGCAACGATTCACAAAGGACAGGAATTAGATTTGTGAAATATCATGATACAATCACTAGACCTCTATGCTTGTAAAGCTCTGAAAAATTCACACGCACAATTCCATCTGGACAGAGAACAATCAGCCAAACAATGCCAGATTTATACATTCTTTTTAGGACTTGTGCTGAAAAAAGTAATTTCAAACATTTAAACTCAGCATTACTTTTTAAAACTTGAAGTGGGCAAGTGCAATTACAGTGAACTAATAACTTTCAGTATAGCTTTAACCTACATTAATCAGAATTGTTCCCATTGTTTGTATATGGACTTTGTAGAAATGGCTTTGCAAGATTTGCTTACCCATTCTGGCAGTTGGAAGCAGCATAATTTATTTGTGAACCATCCTTTATGCAAACTATATCCATTCCCCAAATGTTCCCTTGAATTAAATAAGGCAAGAGTGTAGAGAGAATAAATTAAAGAAAATCAAGGCATGCAAATATTATAGAAGGAATTAATTAAAACCCACGTGGCATTTGGTCAGAAAAAGAGAGGGAGAAACTAATAAGTATATTCAAGAACGGGAAAAATAACTTTAGATGATATTTGGAGGAAATGGAATGTTCAAAGTGATAAAAAATAGCTGAAACTAGCATTATTATGAAGAGGGTAATATACTGTTTTACCAAAAAGGGAATAAAGAGAATTCAGAGTTAAATGGGACTTCAATGTTAGGTAAGTCAGTAGTTAAATATTGAACGGGATTTGGATTTTCTTCTAAGAAATTACAACAGATTGTATCCAACTAAGATGTAGTTATAGTAAATATGATACAAAGAATTTTAACAAAGTAAATTTTTAGGTCTCCTGTGATGTATTCAACCTCATTTCAGAAGTGAAATCACAATAATGCGGTAAGAAAAAAATGCACTGCACCTACTTGAAGAACTCTGCTAAACATTTCTGGGTAAAGTCAAAATGGTTATGCATTCTTCTAAAATAATGCCACAAATTCTACTACTAAGATAATTAAGGAATTGGGTCAGTGGGATTATTAGAACTTCTGGCTAACTGTGAGTTTCATATGGTCTATTCTACATCAAGCCTATGTAAAAATTACTTTTAAATGTCAAGTGTTGAATAAATACATGGTCTAGGGGTGGAGATGTTCAAGTAAATAGCTGATTATAGGACAATGTGATAAGAGGTAGGAGAGAGTTTTGCAAAATTGTTGGAGAGCAGAAAAGGAATTCCTTAGTCTGGAGCAGACAAGGAAGGAGGTATCATTGGTATGATATTTGCAATGGGTCTTAAAAGATGACCAAGAATATAAAGTTAATGGGGACAGTTTAGACCTAAGGGAAGGCATGCGCAAAGACACAGAGGTGTGACGATCTCTGCCCAACTGTCTCCCAATATTTGCCAGTGCTTGAGCATGAGGGGAATCGAGGAAAGATCAGGAATGAAACTGGAAGGCATGTAGTGGCCAGATGCAGAGAGGCCCTCCTTCAGAGAGAAGGGACAACTTCTATGGGCCTGGCAAGAGCCTAGGGTGAAACAGACTGGGTGGGGCCTCTGGCTACTAGAGAGCCTGGATGCTTTTCTCAAAGGAGGCATCACCTAACCAGTTCTAGCTCTATGTTGCATTGTGTGAATGCAATATTTTGTATAAAATATTGCTGTATTTAAATGAGGAAGCTAATTTGAGTGTCTAGAAATTAGAATATAGGCCAAAAACACTTCCATGGACAAATTCCAGTTGAATGGGCTTTCATTTTCTAGCCTCTGCTGTAATATATAAAAGAATAGTACATAAATTGAATTAATCTTAACTCATGTTATACAGTTTTCTACATCTAGAAGCTAGACTTGTAATATTGTATTATATTGTCTTGTTTCTTTTCCCTTAAAGAAAATGAGCTATATAAGAGTTCTAATTAATCAATGTAACTATACCTTTTTTAATTTTATCCTATAGGACAAGAAAACCCACATTTATATATGTAATAGAATCTTGCAGAATGTTTGTTAAAATTTTAGATTCTTGGCATTAAGTCAAACCAATAATATCAGAATCCCAGGACCCAGGAATTGGCCTGTTCAGCAAGCTATCCAGATTTTTCTGATAGAGTGGATCTCATAACCACACATTGACAATCTCTTACCTAAAGAATGTTCATTGTTAATGAAAAGATTCATCCTTTTTCCACACTGAACATTACCAGAAACAGAAGTTAATGAAAGTCCAGGAAACTGAGATAACCTGACTTTAAAATTAGGACCTGCCTGGGGAGGGGCAAGATGGCATAGAGCGTAGAAGCTTTGTACATCTCCTCTTACGACCACACCAAAATGTGATGAAACATAGAGCAAACAGCAAGCAACATCGCTTGGAGTCTGGATGAACAGAGGCACTACGACTAGGGAGAGAAATAAGAAATCACCCTGCAATGGCAGGAGGGGGCAGAGATGCAAGACTGCCTGGTCCCATGCAGCTGAGCAAGAGAGAGGCTGCGGCCAACTGTATCCATTGTTCTGCTGTTGAGCCCTCCCCTCTCTCAGTGCGTACATGCGGCACCGCCATAGCTAAAACATCATCAAAGTGGCTAAAAAAAAAAAGGTCGCTCCGCCCAGAGGACTCCCTGAAACTCCACCCATCCCAACTTGTGGCTCCACTCAAGCCACATCCAGTTGGGTCCTCCTCATGCCCTGTGCTCCTTGCTGAGCAGCTCCAAGACCCACACTGATAGCACTCAGCCTAAGTATCCGGCATGGTCTCTTGAGGCAACTATACGCACAGAACAGGTCCCAGCCATCTGGGAATTGCTTGCTGAATCTTACCAGGTGGCCCTAGAGGGACACAGGCTGGCGCAAAACTTGGCCTTCAGCTGGATGCGTCTCAGGGCTGTGCCTACTACACAAAGCCACACTCATAAGACTGGAAGACTTAGGAGCTTTGCTTAGTAAGACACAGAAAGACACAGAAAGGCACAGAAAGGCAGCCAAAATGGGGAGACATGGAAGCATATCCTACAAGAAAGAAGGGAATAGTGCTCCAGAAAAAAATAGAGTCAAGCAATCTACCACATTCAGAGTTCGAAACATTGGTTATAAGGATGCTCAATGAACTTAGCAGAAGAGTAGATGAACTCAGTGAGAACTTTAACAAAGAGATAAAAAACATAAAAATGGAAATGGAAAGTATAAAAGGGAGCCAGGCAGGAACAAGATAAAGAGTACATTAGAGGGAATCAACAAAATGGATAAAGAAGAGGATCAAATCACCTATATAGAGGATGGGACAGCAAAGGACACCCAATCAGAACAGAAACAAGAAAAAGGAATATAAAATAATAAAGATAACTTAAGCAGCCTATGGGACAACATCAAATGTAACAACATTTACATAATAGGGGTGACAGGAGAAGCAGAGCAAGAAATTGAAAACCTATTTGAAGAAATAATGCTGGAAAACTTCCCTAACCTGGTAAAGGAAATAGACATACAACCCCAGGAATGTCAGAGTTCCAAAAAAGATGAACACTAAAAAGGCCCACATTGAGAGAGAGAAAAAATGGCGTAGATGATCCCTCTGGTGACCAAATCAAAGTTGTGATGGAAACAATGAGCAGCAGCAAGGAAAAATCACCTGGAATCTAGACGAACAAGCCCTACAACTACGGAGAAATCCAAGAAAGCACCCTGCAACAGCAGAAGGTAGGACAGGGAGAGGACACGGAGCTGCCCAGTCCCAAGTGGCTGAATGAGGTGGAGACGGAGGCAGCAGCAGTGGCAGCAGCAGACGCCTCTTAAAGGGGCCGGTCCACAAGAGGATTTTCGTGGTGACAGACCTGCTTGCTCTGAGCACCAGTGCCGATTCGGCTGCACGCAGGGGGCACCAGGTACTTACAGGGAGGATTTTCGGAGTGAGGGCCAAGGCGAGGCTCGCTTCGTACAGAAATGTCAGCGGTATCCATTATTCCCTGTTGAGCCCACCCCCAACCAGTGCGCTTGACACAGGGCCGCCATAGCTGTGACATGATCAAACTGGATAACAGAGGTTGCTCCGCCCAGAGGATTCCCTGAAACCCTGCCTTACTCAACTCACACCCCCACCCAAGGCACATCCAGATGTATCCTCAACAAGTCAGGTGCTCCTTCCTGAGACTCACACTGGTGGAGGCAGCTGACCTCAGTTTCTGGTGTGGTCTTTTGAGGCAACTATAAGCACAGCATCTGTGGATTGCTTGCTGAATCTTAACAGGTGGCCCCAGAGGGGTAGAGGCTTGGGCTAAGTTTGGCCTGCAGCTTAACTCCTCTCAGGACTGTGCCGCTGGACCCTTACTTTACAAATCCACACTAATAAGACTGGGAGACTTAGGAGCTTTGCTTCATACATAAAAATAGACACAGAAAGGCAGCCAAAATGAGAAGACAAAGAAGCAGAAACATATAACAGAACAGAACAGAGATCCAGATATAATGGAGTCAAGTAATCTAACAGGTACAAAGTTCAAAACACTGATTATAAAGATACTCAATGAACTTTCGGGAAATGTAGATAAATTCAGCAAAAACTTCAAAAAAGAGATAGAAAACATAAAAATGGAAGTAGAAATTATAAAAGGGAACCAGTCTGAAATGAAGAACACATTATCTGAGATGGGAAATATATTAAATGGAATAAACAAAGAAATAAACAAAGTGAATAAAGAAGAGGATCACATGCCCTATTTAGAGGACGGGTCAGCCAATTCGGACACTCAATCAGAATGGCAAGAAAAAGATGCCAAGATTATAAAAATAATTTAAGGAGGATATGGGACACTATTAAGGCTCCAAATATTTGTCTGATCGGCATAACGAAGAAAATTAAGATGTTGAACAGCTGTTTGAAGAAATAATGATGGAAAACTTCCCAGGAAATGGACATAAAACCCCAGGAAGCTCAGAGAATTCCAAAAATCAGGGATCCAAAGAGGCCCACACCAAGACACATCATAATTAAAATGCCAAAGGTTAAATACAAAGAAATAATATTAAAAGCAGCAAGAGAAAAAGAAATTACATATAAGGGAACACCCATACTACTGGCAGCTGAGTTCTCAAAAGAAACTATGCAGGACAGAAGAGCTTGGCAGAAAATATTCAACAGGATGAAGTCCCAGGATCTACAACCAAGAATAATTTATCCAGCAAAACTATCATTTAGAGTTGAAGGACAGATAAAGAGCTTCCCAGAAAAAAATAAGCTCAAGGAATTTATCACCACCAAGCCAGTACTACAGGCAATATTGGAGGGACTTCTTTAAGAAGAAAAAACATGTATCAAAAACAGGAATAAAAAATGGTAACAACTACGTTCCTATCAATAAGTACCTTAAATGGAAAAGAATTAAGTGCTCCAACCGAGAGATAGAGTGGCTGAAAGGATAAGAAAACAAGACCCCTGCATATGAAAAGGAAGGGGATGGAAAAAGATATTGCTTTGATGGACCTAGAAGCTATTTAAGTCAGACAGAGAAAGATAAACACTATATGATTTCACTTATATGCAGAATTTAAGGAATAAAAAGAACAAACCAATCAAAAACAGACTCACAAATATAGTGGACAATTTGGTGACAGAGGGGAGGGGTGTTTGGGAGGCTGAGAGAATGGAGTGAAGGGTTAAAGAAGTACAAATTACTAGCTGATGAATGGTCATGGGGATGGGGAGCACGGCATAGGGAATGCAATTAGCATTAATACATTGGCTAGGTGGAGGGTCAGGGGAGGGATGAAGCAACTGAGGAGATCATTTTACTAACTATATAGATGTCTAACCAATATACAGTTTACTTGAAACTAATTAAAAATTTTTAATTAAAGGCCCACATCAAGGCACATCATAATTAAAACGCCAAAGGTTAAATACAAAGAAATAATATTAAAATTAACAAGGGAAAAAGTTATCTACCTACAAGGGAGCACCCATAAGACTGGCAGCTGATTTCTCAAAAAGAAACTTTGTAGGGTAGAAGGGCTTGGCACCAAATATTCGACGTGAGAAAAACCCAGGATCTGCAACCAAGAATACGTTATCCAGAAAGCTATCATTTCGAGTCAAAGGACAGACAAAGAGCTTCCCAGACAAGAAAAAGCTAAATGAATTAATCTTCACCAAGCTAGCATTACAGGAAATGTTGGAGGGACTTCTTTAAGAAGAATGTAGCAAAAATGTGAATAAAGAATGGCAATAACAACATATCTATTAAGAAATACTTCAATTGAAAAGAATTAAGTGCTCCAGTAAGAAAACAACACCTTTACATATACTGCCTACAAGAGACTCACTTCCGATTAAAAGACACACAGACAAACTAAAAGGAAGAGAATGGGAAAAGATATTGCAGGATGGACCTAGAAGGTATTGTACTGAATGGAGTAAGTCAGACAGAGAAAGAAAAACGCCATATGATTTTATGTACATGTGGAATCCAAAGAACAAAATAAACTACAACAGCAACAAAAATGGAAACAAACTCATAGATACAGAGAATATCTTGAGGGTTATTAGATGGGAGGAGGGTTGGGGGGTCAGTGATAAAGGGCAAAGGGATCAAGAAATACAAATAGTCACAAAATAGTCATGGAAATGTAAAGTATAGCATAAGAAATATAGTCAATATTGTAATAAATATGTAAGGGGGCAGATGGGCACAAGATGTATTGGGGTGATCACTTTGTGAATTATATAGTTCTCTAATCACTATGTTGTATACCTGAAAATAATACATTATTGTATACCAACTATAATTGAAAAAAAAAAAAAACCTCATTGAACTATACACTGTAAATAACAGCAATGAACTATTATATTCCTATAAAAAAAAATTTCATACATTCCCCCACCCAAAAAAATGAGAACGTACCTGATGATGGAGAACCTGGGTTTGTCTCAGTGAGTCTCCTCCTCCTGTAGACTGGAAGCACTCACCAAGAGAGAAAACCTGTAAGCAACAGAGTCAAACACTTCAGCTTGCCAAGCACTATGATCTAGCTCTGGCTCACAAATTACCCATCCTAACCTCTTGCCAATGTGTTCAGAATTACAAAAACAAATAAATAAAAACCTGCCACACTGCCATTTCCTATCATTCTGTGGTCTTATAGAACTTTTTCACATGTTAATACCTTTGTAGAACCTGGGGCCACTACCTGCAAAATCCTTTCCCTTTTTCCAATTCTTCCCCTTGCAAACACCCAACTATCCCTTAAGACCTGACCCAAATGCTACCTCCTCAATGGTTAGCCCTCCCACAAGCCCAGGTGATTCATTGCTCTTATCTCTCGTTCCCACAGCAGTTTGTTCAGATGGTTCTAACAAGATATTTTATTAAAATTATATTTACTTTACTATCTTCCTATTAGACTTTGAGCTATTGAAAAAGAGTTCAGCTTAAATAATAAATTTAGTAGTCTTTCATAGATATCAGGTAATGCACTCAACTTTAAATGTACTTGTGAAAAGACTGACTATGCAGAGGCCCCTGGAGCAATTAAGCCACAGACAATCAACCCAGCCCAACCACGGAGGAGTTGCATAGTTTAAAATCTTTTAGTTAAATGAAGGTCTACTCAGAAATTCTACATCAATTCCATTATTAGATATTACACTCTGTATTCCATTGGCCTAATTGGTGAGATCTATTCCACTGTAACATCTAGGTTGTGATAAAATTTTCTTTACCAGAAAATTATCCTCCTAGTAAAGGACAGAATCTTTATTAAAATTCATTTAATAAATCAGAGAGAGAGAGCAGATAATACCATAAAGTGTATGGATCTTGGAGTCAGATAAGCCCGGGTTCAAACCATAAATATACCACCGTGTGACTTTAAATTACTTTATTATTCTGAGCCTCTATTAGTTCACCAATAAAATGGAAATCGTTTCACAGGGCAAAGTACTAATTAGATAATTAAATATGTGAGAAAGTATCCAGCATATTGGCTAACTCATAATAATCACACAAATTTATTACTGCTGCTGTTGTTGTTGTAATAAACAGTTGCACCAGGGACAAGTCCTTTTCATTATAAGGCCTGGAAGAGCTGACGCATTAAGACAAGCTGTTCGTTGATTGAGCCCAGCTTTACACGAAGAACCTTAGCAGAAGAATTAACTGACATGCTCGGGTATGTATTATCAACACGTTTCTTATAAACTAGAATTTATAAGGAGACTTTACTTCATCCATGCATTTTAAAGTTGGTAGGTCTGCTTTACAGATACAAAATCGGTTTTTAAGAAACCCTGGGTCTTTATAGTCACATACTAATCAATGGATGGTCACCTTTGAAAGAGCACAGATATCAGAGGACAAGCAGGGGTCCCAAGCAGGGCTTCAGAGACTCTCGAGCATATAGAGCCTAGAGTCTGGCCCTTGATTTTTTTTCTTTTTTTTTTTTTAAACAGCTTTATAGAGGTATAACTGATATACAAGAAACTGCACATATTTAAAGTAGACAACTTGATGAGTTTTGACATATGTATACATCCTTGAAATTATAACCAAAATCGAGGTAATCAATATATTCATCACCCCATAAGTTTCATCCTTTTCAGTCCCAGAAATCTGATTTTGTCAGTGTGCCAAGAGTTAACTGATCTCTTAGGGACAGGTTTGTAAAAACCAAATTCTCAAGAAATAGATGGTAAAGCACACACTAACAAATTTATTAACTTACCATGAAAGAATAAACACTTCCAACAAACTCAGGGTACTCTCTCCCTGGTATGAGAAGATACCCCAGAAGTTTGGAAATGGTTGTGCCATCAGAAGGTTGCTCAGTAAGAAACAGAGTGAAGGAATAAGATGCTTTTGAGGGATATTTCACAAAGATAGAGAAAAGCCAAGGGTCACTTCTTGTCCCCCAATTCTGTTCTCTTTTCTAGTGGTCAGTTCTGTGTTTTTTGGATGAAGTGTTTCATCTTAGACAATATTCCTCCTTCTCTAGACTCGAGCAGATAAGACCTCTCTTTTGTTCACAGGAACATGCACACTGCAGAAGGTTCAATGGAAATCTTCTTTCGTTATAGCCTTGTCACTTTAGTAAGGCTTGGACAGTGTCCATAACTCAGTCATTTGTTTTTGTCCTTGCT
>NW_011888884.1:5189863-5197036 GCF_000151845.1 Pteropus vampyrus | reverse complement strand
TGTTCATCACTCAAAGCTAAATCTCCTTCTGTCACCATATATTTGATTCCCTTTATCATTGTCTACCCTCCAATTCCAAAACTACTGGGTCGACTATTTTTAATCTGTTCAATGAACATATATTTATGTTGTCCTTAATGCCGGGAACACAGTGTGAGTGAAAACAAATGAGTTGCCATTTTTAGTCTATATGACTCCTTGAAGACTTGGATTATATCTTATATTAGTATGGAGGCCTCCACTTTTGGCTAGGTCCTACAACGAGGGTTCCTATTGCTGTTTCAAGAATACGTGTTTTGTCTGACAGTTCTCCACCCAGCTCTTCGATTGTGATCTCTTACAACAGTGGTTCTCACACTTACTCTACTGGCAGAGCGTCTGAAAAACAGTGTTCTCTGAAGAAGTACAGTTGATCTGGCATATGAATTAGGAAAAAATTTATGCAGAAATATAACTATTGCATGGCTGAATTGAATAATCATAATCAAGCATTTTTTTGTTTCGTATATTCAAAAGCTGTTAAATAAAGAAAAATTGAGAGTTCTGAAAATAAATTTGAGCCAGTGGAAGAGGAGTTAAGTATTTAAATACTGTTATTTGAGAATGCTGATGAATTGAAGAATTAATGAGCACATTAAGGTTAATAGAGAACATTCAAGAGTTGCCCTTCATTGAAGAAGAGGACACTAATCATCATGACAATTATACTCAGTAAATATGTTCAAAGATACATCCAGAATGTGTTCTCTAAGTGTTCTGCCCACTCTCACTTGCCTGACCTATTAACTTGGCCAACAGAATGGTCAAAGAGGTTTGAGAAAAGAGGCAATGGCAAGAGTACACGAATTACCCACAAGCTGGCATGGGATCTCCACCAACCACTTGCAGAGTTTCTGGCACTTGTCCTGGATTTTGGCATTGGCCACAGTGGATATTCAGGGCATTCTTCATGCCACTATAATGCACATGTGTGTATATAGGTTGCTGAATAATCCTAACTGCATGGGATTATTCTCTTGAAGACAGAAATTGTGTCTTATCCAGCTCAGAGTTCTCTGTGCTGAAAACAGAGCCCTTCACGTGAAAAATATTCTTCAACCATGATTGACTTATGCACTTGCTAAAGCAGTCACTCACTAACATTCTATTTTTGAGCATTCTTTCTCATGGCCAGTTTGGCTGCTATAGGTCACATCATTCCCTAATGGGCTTCATCTTGGATAGCAAACAGAATACAGAATAATATTACAGGGAGTATCTTGCCTTGCCCTTGAACCCTTGAAGTAAGCAGCTAGTGGCCCTCAAGACTCAAAAAAAAGAAAAAGAAAAAAAAAAAAGAATTAGGTCCACTTGGCCATTATAGGAAACTTGTTATTCTTAACTTAATGAGGCTCTATGTTGGCATATTTTGTTTAGAACATGAAATGTGTGTGCTGATATTTTGGTATATTATATACTTCTTCTCCTATCCTTTCTTACTTTTATGCCCCTCCTTTTTTCTACTGATTTGGTATTTCCTACTCAAGTACCAGACATAATCTCAACATCATTGTGTGAAAAAATAAGAATGAGGAAGGAAGGAAGGAAGGAAGGAAGGAAGGAAGGAAGGAAGGAAGGAAGGAAGGAAGGAAGGAAGGAAGGAAGGAAGGAAGGAAGGAAGGAAGGAAGGAAGGAAGGAAGGGAAGGAGAGAGTGGGAAGAGGAAAAAGAAAAATAATTATCATTGCCTTTAACATAAAGTCTCTATAATACATTTTGTACATTTCTACTCAGGAGCATGTTGGCCATCGCATAACATTTAACACACACACACACACACACACACACACACACACACACACACACACAAAATCAATCAGAGGATACTTATAATATTCTCTTAAGAAATAAATAGTTTTAAAGCCTCTTGTTGAGTGGAATTCTGTTCCCCAAATACTTACATATTCAAGTCTTAACACCCTGTACTTCAGAACGTGACTGTATTTGGAAATAAGGTCACTGCTGATATTATGATGAGATCACAGTGGAATAGGGTGGGCCCCTAATCCAATATGACTGGTATTCATATAAAAAAGGGAAAATTTGGACACGTATATGGACAAAGGAAGAACACCATGCAAAGATATAGGCAGAGGTTGGGGTGATGCCAAGGAATGCCAAAGATTACCAGCAAACCATCAGAAGCTAGGCAAGAGACACAGAACAAATTCTCCCATAGCCCTCAGAAGAAACCAACACTGACAATACCTTGATCTTGGACTTGTAGTCTCTAGAACTGTGAGACAATACATTTTGGTTGTATAAGTCACCCAATGTGTGATATTTCATGATAGCAGTCCTAGAAAACTAATACATCTTCTTTGAAGTCATTGATTGGCTATAATAATGTCTGTCGTATCAAGACAGGCAACCACCGCATTCTCACCCGCATTGAAACCATTCTATAGGACACCCTTGGGTTCTGCTTTGGCCAAAGCTTCAAAAATCACTCACCATTGAAACCCATGCAGTATCTTATTTTGGTCTCTTGTGATCACACAAAGCAGAAGCAGGAGGATCCCTAGAGCTATAGGTGTTCCTCATAGAGCTTTCCTATTGTTTACTCTATGCACTGGCAAGGAAAAAAAAAAAAAGAACTACTGACTGATACACGAATGTAAGAGATATTTATGAGTTGAAGGACATGGATGAAGCCTTCTCATTATTTCTATTTCCCAAAGCCTCCAGCTCAATTCTGAGCACAGAACTGTTAATTAATATTTAATCTTTGATATAAGACACTATTGGTTTGTTTATGTTTTAAAATCTTTTAAATAAAAATATAAGTAAAACAATTTTTTTTTTTTACTACTTTTAAATATCAATAACAAGAGGTAGAAAAACAAGCCAGTAAATGTCTATTTTCTTCTTTCTGAGAACTCTTTAGAGTGGTCTTAAAAACAAGCTAGTCTCTGTCGCCATCTAGTGAAAAATAGAGTTATAACAGTACAGAGCTTAAATTTAAACAATCCTTTTAAGGAATGCATACTTAAAACTATGCTTAGAAAAACACAGGCGTATGGAATTCCCACATAGAGCTACTTTCTATTTCTACTTTCTGCGCTTGTTATCTTGAGCCAGTTTGCAGAAGCATGACCTCTATGATGAACTATTTATTCATTCGATTCAGTCACTGCTATTCCAGGCAATGTAATGGAATCAACATGGTTTAAGACACCTTATCTAGAGAGTAGGCAATTATGTGATATAAAGGAGTCAGACTTAAATGTCTGCTTAGATTTATTTATTCTGTTATTGCTACACTACCAGTTTTCAAAATCCCATCCATTTGTGGTTACTTTGCCCATTAACAGACCTGCTTCTGTCCATTTGGATCTGTTATTGCTTCCTTTTATCTCCCTGGACTTCCTGACCCCTTGGCTTTGCCTACATGTTTCTGATTCAGATTAGAAACCACCTTTTGTTTTGATAATTGTTTTGGCCACACTTCTTGAACTTTTTTCCTCAGAAATTTTTCTTAAACATGATTTTTTTTTTTTTAATCTAGCTTCTGTACCAAACTTAGAGAACCCTAACAAACCAAAAAGTACGCTGAGAAGCAGAAATGACACCACATCTAAAACCCTCAGGCTTCGAAGACTCTGCCCACTGGCAATGAGACGTGCCTTCTTTGCTCTCTGTTTAGGAAATGCTGTGCACTCAGCTGCTAACAGTGACCTCTACACCTGCCTAAAGCATCTGTATGGCTGGTGTCCCAGCTCAAGAAAGGTGCCACAAAGTTTATGCGGTAGGCATGCCCCTTTCCAGTAAAAGAAAAACAAAAAACAAAAAACAAAACAAAAACACTACTACTTGAAAAGCAGATCAGTAAGGCTTTTGGTGGGCAGATTACTTCACAGGACCCATGAATTTTCCCTACGCTCAGGTACTAGCGTTAATTATAGGCCCTGAGTATGTTCCCAAAGAAGTAAAATAGCCAGGGGCCAAGTGACCATATCCTGTATTATTGTCTGAATTGTCTCTCAAAATTTATATGTTGAAGTCCTAACCTCTAGTACCTCTGAGTGTGACCATATTTGGAGATAAGGATTTTAAAGAGATAATCAAGTTAAAATGAGTTCATTAGGGTGGGCTCTAAGCCAATCTGACTGGTGTCCTTACAAGAAGAAGAAATGTAAACAGAGAGACATCTTACAGATGCATTCAGAGAGGACCTTATAGCACACACAAAGAAGGCTGCCACCTGCAAACCAAGGAAAGAGGCCTCAGGACAGGCCTCCTCAGGGGAGAAACCAACCCTGCCAACACCTTGATCTTAGACTTATAGCCTCCAGCACTGGAAGAAAATAACTTTCTGTTGTTTAAACCACCCAGTCTGAGGTATTTTATTATGGCAGCCTATGGAATTAATACATTCTCCTGTGCAATAACTGCATCTTGGTTCAAAGCTCTTCCCCTTTAGAAAATTTGGCTCCATGGCATCTTCAGCTTGAGGAACAGCCCTACTTCTTAGAAGATGAAGTTTGTTTTCTTTGATCTTGACTCTTCTTTGGGAGAGGTGTAATGATTTTCAGCGAGACTTGTGTTCAGTCAGTGATGGATGACTGTCTTCTTTAGGGGAGATCAGTAAAGTATCAGAGAAATTCCCTCAGCCCCACATATTCATCAGGTCACTTCCCTCATAATATACCTATGAACATAGATCCTTCTAAGATCACTGAAAGAGGCCATCAAGATGCCCAGTGCCCTTTATCAGTACATCTTTCATGTTGCTCCCAGAAACTTCTAGAACATGTCAAAAGAAGACATTAATTAAGCACCCGCAAGGCCACATTATAATCTCTGCTGAGATCTCGTTTACAAATTTTCTCCAAATATGTTCAATATGATGTACTATCTAATTCCTTGAATCGAGTTATATGATATAGTGAACACAAGACGATGTTATAACCCAATACATATCTCAGTCTAACTTAACATCTTAGGATTCAAAGTCTTCCCATCCATTTTCATTGTTGGAGCTTTAATTTCACTCTTATTTCTAATAATCTCGCCAAAGTGACTATTTTAAAAATTCAAGCCATATTTATATTCCTTTTCTTCTGGTAAAAAAAAAAAAATCTTTTAGTACTTAAAACATGAGCTACAAAGCTCCCAAATTGGCATGGACTACCTTGTGTGACAATTCCAGGTTTATCACCTGCTACTCCCTCTTTAACATTTAATGATCAGATCACACTGATCTACTTATCTTTTCCTGAATGCAAAATGACATTTTACAAACCCAAGTTTAAGTATGTGTTATTCTCCTTGTCTGTAACGTGTTTCTTTCACATACTCACTTGGCTGCCCTTAATGACCTTCTAAATTCAACTCTCCTATCGACTCTTCCAGGAAGTCTTTTGTAACTCATTCTAAGACCATAGCAAAGGTTACTCACTCACTCCCATGCTTCATAAATAATGCTATCCTTATACCGAATTTCCCTAATGAAACTGAGAAGGTGCTAACTGAGAAGATGATAAAGGTAATTTATACCTTTATCATCTTCTGATCACCAGCACCTAATATAGTAATTGAAAGTTGATGGGTGTTAATTAACTGATTTATTCAAGATCAGTATAGAACAGAAGAAAGATGGTGTTTGTTTCTTTGCTTGCTTGTTTGGGGTGGGAGCCCTTGGGAGTACTGAAAATGTTGATTTCGCATACCTGGGTTATCTAAGTAAGAGGAACTCCTCAATCCAATAGCTCCTGTGCCCAAGTGCTGGCAAGGATTCAGAGAAGTGAGAACTTTTGTGCACTGCTGGTGAGAATGTAATAGTGCAGCCACTATGGAGAGTCCTAAAACTTAGAAAAATAGAAAGGTTTTCTATCATATGAGCTATCCCACTTCTGGGTGTCTATCTAAAAGAACTCAAAGCAAGATCTCAAAGAGATATCTGTACACTCATGTTTAACATAGCATTATTCACATTAGCCTAGAGGAGGAAGCAACCCAAATGCTCATCAACAACTGAAAGGATAAAAGAAATGTGGTATGTATACATACTGGAATATTATGCAGCAGTAAAAGAGAAGAAAATCCTGTCACATACTACTACAACATGAATGAACCTTAAGGACATTATGCTAAGTAAAATAAGCCAGTCACGAAAGATCAAGTGCTGTATGATTTCTACTCATGAAGTAGTCAAGATCATAAAAACAGATAATGGAAAATTGCTTGGTAAGGAGTGGGGGGGTAGAATTAGTGTATAGTGGGTATAGAGTTTCAGTTTTGCAAAATGAAAAGGTTCTATAGATCTGTTGCACAAGAATAGGAATATAAATAATGCAACTGAACTGTACGCTTAAAAATGATTAGACAGTAAATCTAACCAATTTTGCCCCGATTGAAAATCAAAAGACTATTTCAGTCCCCTCCATTTAGAGACAAGAAAAAAAGAGGCTGAATGTGAGAATACGTCTACGATAAAACAGCAGGATAGTCGATTAAAAGACTGAATGTTCTCCTGCTAAGATCAAGAGCAAGGAAAGAATGTCCACTATTACCACTTCTGTATGACATTGGATTGAGTGTCTTCGCATTTCAATAAGGCAAGAGAAATAAAGGCATTACAACTTGACAGAAAAAGGAAACTGTCTTTCTTTACAAACATATTGTATATGTAAATAACTACAAAGCATCCCAAGGAATCTACACAGTAACTAATAAAATTAATGAGAATTTACCAAGCTATTAGGATGTGTCAGATAACACAAACCAATTGCATTTCTACTTACCAACAATAAACAATTGGAAAATGTATTTTAAACATGATTTGTAATAAATTAAAAACATAAAATAACAGAAAATTAAGAGATGTGTAAGACTTTTATACTGAAATCTACAAAGCATGGTAGAGAGATAGTAAAAGGAAGACCTGCTACACAGTATCTTGTCACATATTGGAAGACTCAGTATTAAGATACCAGTTCTTCTCAAATTGATTTACAGATTAATGCCATCCCATTCAAAATGCAGGCAGAGATTTTTGGGAAAATGACAAGATGATTCTAAAACTGATATAGAAATAGAAAGGATCTAGAATAGCCAAAACAATCTTGAAAAAGAAATATAAAATTGGAAGATTTACAATACCTCATTATTTGAATTTATTAGAAACCTAGAA
>NW_011888884.1:5181778-5189813 GCF_000151845.1 Pteropus vampyrus | reverse complement strand
ATACCTGGGTTATCTAAGTAAGAGGAACTCCTCAATCCAATAGCTCCTGTGCCCAAGTGCTGGCAAGGATTCAGAGAAGTGAGAACTTTTGTGCACTGCTGGTGAGAATGTAATAGTGCAGCCACTATGGAGAGTCCTAAAACTTAGAAAAATAGAATGGTTTTCTATCATATGAGCTATCCCACTTCTGGGTGTCTATCTAAAAGAACTCAAAGCAAGATCTCAAAGAGATATCTGTACACTCATGTTTAACATAGCATTATTCACATTAGCCTAGAGGAGGAAGCAACCCAAATGCTCATCAACAACTGAAAGGATAAAAGAAATGTGGTATGTATACATACTGGAATATTATGCAGCAGTAAAAGAGAAGAAAATCCTGTCACATACTACTACAACATGAATGAACCTTAAGGACATTATGCTAAGTAAAATAAGCCAGTCACGAAAGATCAAGTGCTGTATGATTTCTACTCATGAAGTAGTCAAGATCATAAAAACAGATAATGGAAAATTGCTTGGTAAGGAGTGGGGGGGTAGAATTAGTGTATAGTGGGTATAGAGTTTCAGTTTTGCAAAATGAAAAGGTTCTATAGATCTGTTGCACAAGAATAGGAATATAAATAATGCAACTGAACTGTACGCTTAAAAATGATTAGACAGTAAATCTAACCAATTTTGCCCCGATTGAAAATCAAAAGACTATTTCAGTCCCCTCCATTTAGAGACAAGAAAAAAAGAGGCTGAATGTGAGAATACGTCTACGATAAAACAGCAGGATAGTCGATTAAAAGACTGAATGTTCTCCTGCTAAGATCAAGAGCAAGGAAAGAATGTCCACTATTACCACTTCTGTATGACATTGGATTGAGTGTCTTCGCATTTCAATAAGGCAAGAGAAATAAAGGCATTACAACTTGACAGAAAAAGGAAACTGTCTTTCTTTACAAACATATTGTATATGTAAATAACTACAAAGCATCCCAAGGAATCTACACAGTAACTAATAAAATTAATGAGAATTTACCAAGCTATTAGGATGTGTCAGATAACACAAACCAATTGCATTTCTACTTACCAACAATAAACAATTGGAAAATGTATTTTAAACATGATTTGTAATAAATTAAAAACATAAAATAACAGAAAATTAAGAGATGTGTAAGACTTTTATACTGAAATCTACAAAGCATGGTAGAGAGATAGTAAAAGGAAGACCTGCTACACAGTATCTTGTCACATATTGGAAGACTCAGTATTAAGATACCAGTTCTTCTCAAATTGATTTACGGATTAATGCCATCCCATTCAAAATGCAGGCAGAGATTTTTGGGAAAATGACAAGATGATTCTAAAACTGATATAGAAATAGAAAGGATCTAGAATAGCCAAAACAATCTTGAAAAAGAAATATAAAATTGGAAGATTTACAATACCTCATTATTTGAATTTATTAGAAACCTAGAATAATCAAATTACTGTGATATTGACATAAAGGCAAATAAATCGGGAACAGAATAAAGGTGTATGGAAAAAACCCACACATACATGATCAATTGGTTTTTCAACAAAGATGCCAAGTCAATTCAATAAGAAATTATTGTTTTTTCAATAAATAATGCCAGAACAAGTGTATATCCATATCTCATACCATACACAACAATCGATTTGAAGCAGATCATAGGTGCAGGGGCTGGCCTAGATCCTGGTGCCAGCCCGACACTGGGGCAGGCGTGAAAGATGGGTCCACAGGGGCAGGTGTCAAGCCTGGGTCCATTGGGGCTGGCCTTGAGCCTGGGGCCTCTGGACCTGGCCTGGCACTGTGGCAGCTGGGAGCCTTGTTTGGGTCAGGGTGGGGGCCTAAGCCTGGAAACTGTGGCCACAGGTGCCAGTCTGGTACCAGGGTTCACCGGGATGGGCCTGGTACTGGGGTCTGTGGTGAAGTCAGGTGCTCACTTAACTCTTCTTCCCTTATGAGGTGGGTGTCTCTTGCACGCATTGCTAGGGCTTGGAGGAAGGATGACATGACTAATGTAAAACTGCTGATACTACCTTCTTTAGTGTGTCTTTTTTTGTTTCTGTGCTGGGTGTCAGTGGAAATCCAGAAGTATTTTCCAATCTTGAATTACTCACCTGGAATTGTTAGCTCTTTGTGAAGTTATTTTCATCATGAATAGTTGTTCAAACCGATGTTTCTGTAAGAAGACACACTCTGGAAATGCCTATCCTACCATCTTGCTGATATCTTTGTAGAAGCATCCTTTTATTGCTAACTTGCACTCACTTGTTCATGATATAATACACTTTTTATGATTTGATTTGCTAATTTGTTAAAGGATTATTGAGTCTATATTCTTGAGTGATATTGGTCTATAATTTTCTTTTGTCATAGTATTCTTGTCAAGTTTTGCTGGGACTGGAGTACGTTGGCCTCATAAAAAAGGTGCTTAGGTGTTCCCTCCTGATACTGAAATTCATCCTCTATTTTTTGAGTGTGTACAAATGTTTCCATAAGATTAATATTGTTTACTCTTTAAATTGTTGAAATGCTAGCAAAGCTGTTCAGGTGACAGTTATCCCCTCTTTCTTTCCTAAAATGTTGAATTTGTGCTTTCACTTTCTTTCATTAATAGGTGAGCTAAAGGTTTAACAATTTTAATCAAATGTAACAAATGTCTTGAATAAGCACCACTCTAGGGTGAAATAGAAAGAACGTTTTCATTGATTTCTGTCATCTGCTTCTGTCGTCTGTTGTTATTTAGCAGTGTTTGTGCCTAGTATACAATGATACTGGGATGTGAGAGTTTTGATGCGCTGTGTCTAACATATTAAGATCTACGTAGGATCAGAAGCAAATTCAGAAGCGACCTTCCCTACTGCTGAAGACATCCTAAGTTGAGTTTTCTAGAAGACCTTAAAATATTTCAGACAATAAATCTGATTTTTTCATTTAGTCAGGTCCAGTGAGAGAGTGGTGGGGAAGGTAAAAGACAACTCAAGAAGGCCTGAAATTTTGATATTTTGAACAGAAATGTTCAAAAATGTAAAGCAAATTTGATTTTTATGCATATTTGTCTACCTGACATTATGTATCTCTTTTTAGCCAGTTAAATTGTATGTTTTTATAGGGCAGACATTTGATCATAGTGAACTGAACCACGTATACTGCAATTTAACATCTACTCAAAAGCGAAGTTAGTTGTTGATCTCTCACAGTTACAGCCTATTCCTACTATTCTACTATTTTGTTAGTTCCTTTTATAAGACCAGTGTATAGACCAGCTATGCATGTATATGGTGGAGAACCTTCTAAAACAAGTCTCTCTTCTTTTGTTTTATTCTGTGACTTCAGAATTATTCTTCATAATTTATTTAAGTGAACCCAAGGAAACTGTAATAATGCTTAAATATATTTGTGTATGTTTATATAGCACTTTATACTTTACAAAAAAAAATATGCTTCTCATTATTCCTATTTTTTTCAAGTGTTAAAGACAGAATGTAGACAAAGTTACCCAACCTACAAGTAAAATGTAGAGAGCTTGAAGCTCAGATCTTTCCCAATGAACTCTAGAACTCTTTGGGCTACAACACCAAAAGTTATTATACTGCTCTCCCGCCAACTACTGTCCAGAACTTTTGGCGTAGGTGGAATAATGAAGAATCAACTATTGCAGTCTTTCAAAATTTTCATATGTATATAAGTTACCTGGAGATCTTATTAAAATGCAGGTTCTCTTTTAGTAGGATCAAGCAGGGCCTGTGGTTCTACATTTCTAAAAAGCTCCCAGTATATGCTGAAGCAGCTGATAGGGGACCAGATTTTGATTAGCAAGGCTTTAGTTTACCTATAGTGAGTTGACAGATTATCCAGATGTTTCTGATCCAAACAGATTTTCTTTTGTTTTATTATATAACTAGCTTAACAACTTAAAAAATGACCAAGAACATACTTCATTTGTATTTTCAAGTAAAGTCCAGGGCCATATCTCACTGTTCGGTGTTCAGTACAATTCAAAAAATAATACTATTAAAAGACGAATTTTATAAAAGTAAATAAACTTTCACTGGACTACTAGAATATGTGTAAGATATTACAGATAACCTAATTTAAGCCCATTCCTGTTCCAAGCTGAGTAAGAATAGGAAAAGTATAACACAACATATCAATCATCAAAAAGTTCACAATTCAGTGTGTGAAACAGTAAAACTACACATGGAACGATTTGCTATAGAATATAATTACATTGCGTGACCAGAATGAATATTATAAGTCTTCCCAGAAGGAGGAAGTTAATGAGAAATAAACAAGTCAAGGGAGAGTTCTGAAAGAATTTCAAAGATAGGCTGGATCTACAGTCATGGAAGGTATGAAGCAGGTTTGAAAGAGAAGATGAGAAAGGGGTATTCCAGAAGGGATAACAGGTTGAGCAAAGTTTGGGAATAAACATATTGGCAGTATCTTCTTTTCAGATGAGGGGGTTTCTGTGGAGAAGTGATGCAAAGCATATTTGAAAAGGTAAATGAAGCAGGCATATATAAAGGTCCAAATTTCAGGCAGATAGATTGACATTTCTTTTTGTGCGGAAGGGGCCAGTTACTAGAAGCACCAAGTACAAGGTGTATGTTTAGACCCTGTGATTTTAGCTACCCTTCAAAACTGACATTATACACTTTGATTTTATCATGTTTTTGAGCAGATATGTGACACGAGGAATTAAAATGTTTATATTGAGCTATCATTAATTACTGACTGATATACCAAAAAAATCATATTTTCAGAATTGCCACCAGTTTCCGGGCTAACCAAAACTACATATTTAGGATTCATGAAGGCTAACAGTTTTGAGAATGTCAGCATAAGCTCACTACCCCACTCTAACACTCAGTTTATTGTGTGATGATAGGTGGAAAGATTTCTCTAGAGTGTATAATGTCTTGGAGTCAGCAGCCAACCTCAACAGAGAGATTCTCACTTCAGAAGCAATTCAGTTAAAGAATACAAAGTAGAAAATTTCAACTTGGATGAGAGACGCAAATGAGAGAATACTGTCTCTCCAAACCACAGATGAGAAAATTGAGCCTCGAAGCAATTTTTAATGTATGTATTTATTCAGCTAAAGGCCAGAAGTACCTAAAAAAACCTTTTATTTCAATAAAAAAAAAAAATTCATTTCTTCAAACAACTTCTATTGCAGGATCTTATGTGCTAAATTCTGTGCTTGAAATTATTCACTTGGTTGAGGTCACATGGCTAATAATAGATAGAGACAAAATCCAAAGCCCATTCTCTTTCCAGTACTTCTGTACCCAATAGGTAGCATTAAAATTTGTATAGAAAACAGTGTCAGCAACAGAAAACAGTCACTGAGACCACAGACATATTGATGTCATAAAGGCAAAATTTGACTGTACTCAGCTACTGACCCAGAAATAGCTCTGTCCCCTGTGGATTTGGCTACAGCCCTATTTGTCTTGATCCCATTACCAACACCATCTGCCAAGAGACCCATCAGGAGTCATGCCTCACCATGCCTTAGGTAGTAGGCTCACAGACCAATCTCAGCTGTGGATCCTGAAGCACTGTGACCCAGCTCCAGTCATTCCTGGCCAACAGTCCTGTCTGTCCAGGGATCAGGCAGGAGACACATCCCCTCTGTGCCCCAAGGCAGACCCTCCAAACTCTTCTTACCGAAGATTCTGAATTGGCCCTATAACCAGTTTTAGTCCCTTGCACCGTCAGACTGGGAAACATCCTACCAAACCAGGGGACCGCCTAGAGACAAGCCAGTCTGAGCCCCTGGAGGTAGACCTGCTGACCTCAGCTTGACTACAGATCTTGAAGCAGCACTGTAACCCAGATCTAACCCTTTACAGCAACAATCAGAGAGAAGTACTATTTGCCCAGAAACCTGCCGAGAGACACACAGGTTTGTGTCTCTGGAGGTACACATTTGACTTTGACTTTAGTCCAACTGTAGATCTTGAGTGGGCACCATAAACCAGCTCCAACTTCTTACGGCCATGGTCTGAAGTGGTCCTGCCCACCCAGTAACCTGTTAGGAGCCCCCACTGCCAGTGACCTGAGAGAGCTACATGCAACTGTGCTCCTGTTAATAGGCCCACCATCTCTGGACTCTGAAGTAGACCCTTGTCCACAGCACCAGAAATGTTGACCAATGTCCTGGAGTCAGTCTCATCTACCCAAGAACATCAAAGTTTATGGAATATAAATCCTGGGGCTGAATTTAAATATAAACACAGACTATTGTATACTGTAATGGTGGTATGTAAAATCACTTTTATTACTAGTATATAAAAGATAAAAGCAGTATGAATAACTAATATCACAGAAATATGTTAATAGAAATGCAATATAGAAAGAAGCAAAACCTGACATCAGTTACATGAAGGCAGGGGAGTAAAGTGTAAAATTACTGTATTTGATTGTGTTATGTTCATCTGAACAGACTAATAACAAGAAAAGTAAATCAATAATCAAAAACCTCACAACAAAGAAGAGTCCAGGACCAGAAGGCTACACCAAATATTTATGAAGGAATTAATGCCAGTCCCGCAACAAGAATACTCAATGGAAAAAGGAAAATTTCTTCAATAAATGTTGCTGGAAAAACTGAATAGTCACATGCAAAAAAATGAGATTGGACCATTACATCATTCACAAAATTTAATTTTAAATGTATTAAAGACTTATGTGTTATACGTAAGACCTAAAACCATAAATCTCATAAAAGAAAATGTAGGTCAAAGTTTCGTGACATTGGTCTTTGCAACAAGTTTTTGTATATGACACCAAAAGAACAAAAAACAAAAACAACCAATAAATAAGAAGGACTACATCAAACTAAAAAGCTTCTGCACAGCAAAAGAAACCATCAGCAAACTATGGAAAGTGATAAAATCTTTGCAAAACATATGTCTAATAAAGGATTAATATCCAAAATATATAAGAAACTTACACAACTCAATAGCAAATAAACAATCATAAATAAAAGATAGATAGATAGATAGATAGATAGATAGATAGATAGATAGATAGATAGATAGATAGATAGATAGATAGATAGATGATAGATCTAGCAAAGGAACTAAATGTGGACTAATGAAAATTGGAATGGACTACTGAAATCCCTGCTTATAAAACTGGAGGGTTATAACAGACTAAAAGGATGATTTTCAGGAATGAATAACTATGTGTTAAAATGATATATGTGTATTTAAGAAAGATCACTATTGGATATATTATTGAGATATTTGAGAGAAAATATAGAGAAAATGGTACAGATGATACAAGTACTCATAGAAACTTTTATATCTCTAAAAATTATTCTTTTTCTTTGCCTGATCCTGTATTGGTGGAACATGGATTGAATTTATGAGTTCCAGGAAAAGAATCAGTTGCTGAATATGACACCATGACAACACATCTAAATATTACTGCCTTAAAAGAAGAATAATATAGATTTTTTTTTTTTTTTACTTTTTAAAAAATGAGATTAGATAGTTTCTGTCTCTTTCTTACCTGGTTGAAGAGGTAAGCCTATATGCTTGTTCTTATCCAACTCTACTCTATAAAACAGACTAGATAAAGGGGGAATCATTGACCTTATTTAAATTGCTCCTAGCTTTATGGGTCAGTCCTCTAGCTGAACCTAACAGTCTTGGCCCAAGAAGGATAATCTGGGTGAAAATTAATAAAAAGTGGAAAGAAGGGGAAGTGACTGCTAATATAAAGGGAGTCGATGGGAATCTCTTTGACATACTCTAAAGTGTGTTTGGAGGTTACTATTATATCTGTATGATAGTATCATGGGGAAATCAACATTTTGAGTCCTAAATATGTGCTCAAACTTAACAAGCATTTCTGACAACATGTTGGGTATATAAACCAACATCGACTGAGACATTCTAAGAGACAGTTTTTCAGAATTCACCTGGGAGGTACAACTGATGTTTCAGAACTCTCTTTGTTGGCCTGATATTCCTCTCTTCTGCAGGACCATATCCAATACCT
>NW_011888884.1:5172668-5179174 GCF_000151845.1 Pteropus vampyrus | reverse complement strand
AGTTTCAATTCTAAAATTCTAGGACACTGTGAAGATAGTGCTATGCTAAATGCTTTCTCCAACTTATTGAAACTTTAAATGAGAGTGGGACCTGATTTTACTTATTTTCTGATTATAAGATACAGTAGCAATGGCTTACAAAGAAAGTCTATCCAACGCCATTTAGGTAGTTTATGGAATTATAGATTTTGTACTCCTGTTTCTCTCTTCCAAAGCTATGCGTGATTGTTTCCTATTACATTTCCACATAATATACCAGAAACACTCATTTTAGATATCACCAAGAATGAGATTCTAATAAAATTAATTGTGCTTGTGAGATCTGGATCAGGACATATTGGAAGCTGAGTTTATAGAAAACTATATTTCTAAGTAATTCTGAGCAGGGTTAGGGAAGGGAAAGAATAAAAATCTCTCTCCTTAACCATGGTTTCTCCCAAAGAAGGTTCTTACTGATCAATCCATAAATCCATCTTTGTGCCTGTTACACAAATACCTATATTTTCTAAATAAGAAATATTTATTGAATAGGTTTTCGGTTCAGCAGATATTTTATGGCAGCTTTTACATCTTTATTTCTCAAGCTATAGATTATAGGATTTAGCATGGGGGTCACTACCCCATAAAATAGGGAAATAAGCTTGTCTGATGTTTGCAACTTGTCTTCCCCAGGGAGTTCTTGAGACTTGGGTTTGGCATACATAAAGAAGATGGTACCATAAAATATGATCACCACAGTCAGATGTGCTGAGCAGGTGGAAAAGGCCTTGCGTCTCCCTGTGGCTGAGTTCATTCTCAAGATGGTGTAGAGGATGAACATGTAGGAGAAAAAAATGACAACCAGTGGAAGAACTAGGAATGCCATATTTGATATCACCATGGTGATAATATTGAGGGATATATCAGCACAAGCTAGCTTGAGGACAGCTAATATTTCACATGTGAAGTGATTGATAATATTATTCCCACAGAAAGGCAATTGCATAGCAAGAGATGTTTGCACCATTGAATTGATTCCACCAGAGAGCCATGACCCAGAAGACATCAGTACATACACCATCTTGCTCATGATGATAGAGTATCTCAAAGGGTTGCAGATGGCCACATAGCGATCAAAAGCCATCATGCCGAGGAGTAAACACTCTGTTGACCCCATTGCAAACCCAAAGAACATTTGTACTGCACATCCAGAGAAGGAAATGTTTCTTTTCTTTGAGATCAAGCTCACCAAAGTTGAAGGAACAGAGGAAGATGTATAGCAGATATCCAGGAAAGAGAGGTTGCTCAGGAAGAAGTACATAGGGGTGTGAAGACGGGAATCGAAGATGCTTGCTATGATCAGAACACCATTGCCAATCAGAATCACAAGATACATAACTAGAATTAAAGCAAAGTAAATGATCTCAATCTTTGGGTATCCAGAAAGGCCCAGAAGAAGAAAGTCTGACATAAATGTCTGGTTAATTTTCTTCATGTTATCTGCTTTCAGGATGTCAGAGGAAGATCTAATATAAAATACATTCTCTTGCTAAAAAGAAGTGTTAAAAATTACCTGAATGATTCATGTTTTTACAATGCATTATAAGGTGTCTGCTTGAAGCTCTGACATCCAGTTATCTTCAACAAGATGTGTAACTAGAACACAATGAAATTGGGAAAGATGGAAGTACCTATGCCCTTAGGTAATATATGAAGATCTACATATGATCAGACATACAGAAATAACCTTTTCTGATGCTGAAGACACATTCTTGGGTTTCGGTTTCCTAAACTCCTAATTACCAACTGTAAACCTGACTTTGTCATCTGCCCCAGAGAGCAAGCAGCAGAGATGGCAAAAGACTACTCAACAAGGACTGAAAATTTGATGTGGCAATTAACAATGATGGTCAAAATTTCACAGCGACTTTGATTTTCTGGTGCACATTTCTTTGTATGCCTGCATACCTTTTATCAGTCAGTTTGTGTATTTTATAGACACGTAATAATAAAAAACTGAACAGCATAAACTGAAATTTAACATCTATTTAAACATAGTTAGTTGTTAACCTCATATGCCAGCCCCTCTTAGAATCTTTTGTGACTTTCTATGACAAGACCATTGCAAATATCGGCACCACACGAATCTTACAGATAATCTTCAAAGAACATTACATAGTCTCTTCACTTATTTTGTTCTGTAGCTTCAGTGTATACCTTGATAATTTATTCATTTAAGTCAACCTAAGAAAATAAGTTTTAAATATTTTATGTAAACATGTGTATATGTGTGTACCACTTTATGCTTTACAAAGCATAATCTTTCTTTATGTTATCTTCATTTTTTCAAATATAGAAGATGGAACTTGTCCAAAGTTAACCAGGTAGTGAATAACAAGTAGAGCTCGAAGCATATATCAGTCTAGTTCACAGCTTCACTAATTTTCATATACATATGAATCACCTGGGTATCTTGATAAACTTCAGATTCTGTTTTAGTGTTTAGGGTTTAGCTCCTGAGATTCTGCACTTACTATAAGTGCTCAGGTGATGCTTATGCAACGGATCTTGAAAGCACTTTAGTGACAATGCTTTAATTTATGCTGAATCGGCAGATTATTCAGATTTTTCTGATTCAAATGGATTTTCATTTGCTTTATTATGGATTGGCATGAAAACCTAGAAGATCACAAGAACATTTGTGTTTTACAGAAAGCTCCATATTCACATCATGTTGTTAAAATTTCTTAAGAAAAAAAATATTATTAAAGACTTTTTTTAAGTAGGCTAAACTTGTGCCAGACTATTATAATCATTTTAGAATATTACTGGCAGCCTACCTGAATCCAGTCATATTCTAAGCATAGTAAGGACAAACAAAAGAACAATGTAAAGTGCCCACCATTACAAAATTCACAATTCAATCAGTATAAAGGAAAAGGACATATGAAAATATAAGTATAATTACAGTATGTTACTAAAACCACAGAAAATGAAACCCTGGATAAGAGAGGACTACTGTACTTATTGGGATATATATGATATTGGTTTTGCAGGGTGGAAAAGTACCTCAGACTGAAAAGAAAGTCTGGTTTGAGGTTCTGTGCTTCTAATTAGAGCTATAATCATCTCATTTTTTTAAAATAATGATAAAAATATGTGCTTTACGTTTCTTACTGGGATATTGTATGGAAATAATGAGATAGCATATGGTAATTACTTCAAAGATTAACAGATATTATTTAAATAATAATGAAATAATAATGATAATGATTCACAGTTGTATTCTGGTGACAATAAATTGATACCTGGAATGCATCAGGCTATTTACATTACAAATTTATATTAAATAACAACTTTAACTATAGATTGAAAATACACAGTTTCATGGTATTGAAGACTTACTTTTCTACTCATAAATTATTTCACCCTCCTAGAAGAACCAGTTACTTTCTTCTTAGTATTTGCTAGCATTCTGTATTAAGGTCAGGTTCAACAAACAATGCCAGATTCCACAGATGTGGAAGAATAAATATTTGTTATACAACAGTTGTTATAATTGTTCCCCAATTCTCAAAGCAATTTAAAGTTGGAATGAGAGATCTGTGCAATGGAGAAACTTCTTAGTGTGTTAGGGATAGTGTCCCATAGACCCAATTAAGATTGGTGCTGGGAATAAACTATAGTTGAACTAAAGCTCAAAAATGAAATGACATTCTTTATTCATGTAACTTTTGGAAACAGGGGCAAATGTTTACCAAATTAACTTAATAAAATATGAGAGCTTTTAGTTCAAAATATGTTTTCCAAAGTAAAGTTAATTCAAAGTAATAAATTACAAATTCAAATGATAATTACCAAAATGAAATGTTAGGGCTGAAAAGTGGTCTAGATATTATAAATTAAACAAAACAGATATTTGTTGCGAATTAAATCATTATTCTTTAACTTTTTTGCTTACTTTATATTCATTCTTTTAGATGTCAATTTCATGCAGAATGCCATCATCAACCATTTTTGAAATGAAAAATACAGATGGCAATAAAATAAATAAATTCACAGGACAAAAGTGAATTCATATCTTTAAGGCTACAGCAGTTTTTTAAAAAGTCCAGAATGGATAGTTTGCAACATAAATTCAGATAGGTAGATAACATGTGAATGAATTAAAATGTTTTGGGAAAATATATGAGCTTTATTGTAGATATTAATTAAGGTTTGACAAAGTTATCCTTCAGAAATGAAGAATAAATAAAGACTTTCCCAGACAAATAAAAGCTAAGGGAGTTCATCACCACTAGATCTGCCTTACAAGAAATGCTGAAGGAAGTTACTCACACTAAAATGAAAGGATCTAATTAGTAACATAAAAACATACAAAAATATACAATATACTGATAAAGGTAAATATTTAGTCAGATTCATAAAACTCTAATTCTGTAATAGCATAGTGTGTTCACCACTTTACTATAGTATAAAGTTTAAAGGAAAAGAGTATTACAAATAACTATAGCTACAATGATTTGTTTACAAACACAGAATATAAAGAGAGGTAAATTGTCACATTAAAAATATAAAAGGATGAGAGTAAAAGGGTAGAGATTTTGTACATAATAGAAGGTAAATTGATATCAATGTAAAACATACAGTTATGTCTATAAGATGTTTTATGTAAGCCATATGGTACCACAAAGCAAAAACCTATAGTAGATTCATAAAAGATAAAGAGAAGGAAATCAGAGTATACCATCATGGGAAATCGCCAATCCACATAGGTAGGCAGAAATAGAGAAAAAAGGTACAGTGGAACTCTAAAACCACCATAAAGCAATTAATAAGATTAGTAAGAGTAAGTCTTTACTTATCAATAATTACTATAAATGTAAATGGATTGAATTCTCTAATTAGAAGGCACAAAATAAATAAAAATATTAAAAACAAAAAAACAAGACCTAATTATATGTTGCCTACAACAGACTCACTTTAGCTTTAAGGACACAAATAGGCTGAAAGTGAAGGGATGGAAAAAGATATTTTTTGCAAATGTAGACCAAAAGAGAGTGAGGTAGCTATATTTACATTAGACAAAACAGACTTTAAGACAAAAACTGTCAAGGGAGACAAAGATCATTATATAATGATGAGAATTAACTCATCAAAAAAATATAACAATTGTATGCACCCAACATCAGAGCACCTAAATATATTATGTAAATGCTAACAGATCTGAGGAGAGAAATAGACAATAACACAACAGGGGACTTCAATACCCCACTTTTAGCAATTGTGATAGATCATAGAGATAGAAAATCAACAAGGAAACATTAGACTTGAACCATACTTTCAGCCAAATGAATTAATATCTATAGAACATTCCATCCAAGAGCAGCAGAATACACATTCTTTTCAATGCACACAGAACATTCTCCAGGACAGACAGGCCACAAAACAAGTCTTAGCATATTTAAAAAGATTAAAGACACATCAAATATCTTTTCTGACCACAATTATATGACACTAGAAATCAACAACAAGAGGAAAACTAGATAATTTACAAATATGTGGAAACTAAATAACACACTCATGAAAAATCAAAAGGTCAAAGAAAAAAATCAAAAGGGAAATAAAAATATATCTCAAAACAGATGAAAACGAAAACATGGCATACAAAAATCTATGGGATGCTAAAAAATAGTTCTTAGAGGTAAGTTTACAGTGACAAATGCATATATTAAGAAAAAAGAAAGATCACAAATAACTTCACTTTACACCTTAAGGCTCTATAAAAAGAAGAACAAACTAAGTCCAAAGTCTGCAATAGGAAGGAAATAACAAAAATCAAAGTGGAAATCAACGCAACAGAGACCAGAAAAAAACATTAGGAAAAAACAACAAAATAATAAAACTAGAAGAAAACATAGGAGAAAAGTTCCTTAGCACTGGATTTGGCAACTGTTTTTTAGATGTGACACCAAAAGTATAAGCAAAAAAAGCAAAAAAAAAAAAAAAAAAGGTTGGATTACATCAAACTAAAAAGTTTCTAGATAGCAGAAGAAATAATCAACAAAATGAAAAGGCAATCCATGGAATAAGATAAAATATATGCAAACTATATATCAGATAAGAGGGTAATATTAAAAACGTATAAAGAATTCATACAATTCAATAACAAAAAAAACAATTACAAGGCAACGTACATATGATGTATTAATGAACTGTACACTTGAAACCTAAACTACATAATTTTTTGACCAATGTCATCCCAGTGAATTTAATAAAAAAAATTATAAAAATTAAGTAAATAAATAAAAATGGGAAGAGGAACTGAATAGAAATTTTTCTAAAGAAGTCATCCAGATGGCCGATAAGTACATGAAAAGATGCTCAACATAAGTAATCATCAAATCCACATTTGATTTAAATATGAATTTAAATCAAACCACAATGAGATAGCACCTCATACCTGTTGAATGGCTATCAAGAGAAAGACAAAAATAAGTGTTAGTGAGGATGTGGAGAAAAAGGCC
>NW_011888884.1:5170350-5172618 GCF_000151845.1 Pteropus vampyrus | reverse complement strand
CCTCGCACACTGTTGGTGGGAATGTAAATTGTTTCAGCCATCAGGAAAACAGTATGGAATTTCCTCAAAAAAATTTTTTAAAGTTACCATATGATCCAACGTTTCTACTTCTGAATATATATCCAAAAGAAATAAAAGCAAGATATCAAAAAGGTATCTGCACTCCCATGTTTATTACAGCATTATTCACAAATAGCCAAGATATGGAAACAATCTAAGGGTCCACCAATAAATGAATGGACAAAGAGGTGATATATATACATACATCGGTGCCTCAATTTACACGGATTATCCATTCCACACTTTTTTTTACACAGAATAAAACCACATTACAAGTGTCCAACAGTACAAAAAAAAGTACTAAAGAAATAGGTCAATGTAAGTCATAAAAATATTTATTTCACATATTTTCACAAAAAAATGCTAATGAAAATTCAGAAAAAACAAAATAAATTTTATTCAGTCTGTGTCTCTACTGTAATCTAATCAACCTTCTGATTTTAATTGGCACAAAGTCATTATCTTCATCACTTGAAATTTGGAAATACTACTTCGGTTTCATTATTTATGTTTATGTTTTCAGATAATCTTTTTCCAACCCCATCTGTTGCTATTTTCATAAATTCTTTGAAATTCACTGAAATTTTTTTTAATCTTTTAGAAATTTTAAGGCTCATTAGATATTTGGATCAACATCTACAATTGTAATTTCCAGTTTTATGGTCAGTTGAAGAGCTTTGTAAATAATTTTTGCAGTGAATGAAACTGGTTCAAGGTCACTGCAGTATTCATTATCAGGATGGGCTTCAAATGTTAAGTGAATTAATTCATTATCGGTTAATTCATAATCAATCAGTAATTCATTATTATCTATATTCAAATTGTCAGAGCCTTCTTCTTGAAATTTATTTAATAAATTAATAATGCCAGTTAATCCCTCTTCAGTTGTTGGAACCATTTTCCCTAGTACAATCACTTTTCGCCATATTGCTTTTCATCATGCATTTAAAGTTGATGGCTATATTTCACTCAAAGTTAAAGCAATATTCTTGATAGGACTTAAAATTATGTATTTATTCTGTAACTGTAAGTGATTTATTATCTTCAAGTTTATCAAAAATATCATTAAAACTCCATTTAATATAATTAATCTTAAAGGTGGAAATAATGCCTTGATCTAAAGCAGCGGTCCCCAACCTTTTCGGCACCAGGTACTTGTACCCCCACGAAAATCTAATGCCTGATGATCTGAGGTGAAGCTGAGGTGGTGAGCCTAGCCCTGGGGAGTGGCTGCAAAAACAGGTGGAGCTTCACAGGCTCGCGGGCCGCTCACCTGCTATGCAGCCCAGTTCCTAACAGGCCATGGACCAATACCAGTCCGTGGCCGGGGGATTGGGGAACCCTGATGTAAAGGTTGGATCAGGGAAGTTGTATCTGGTGGCAAATATACAACTTTTATATTTGGAAGTTCTAAATTGTGTGGATAACGAGGTACATCATCTAAAAATAAAAGTTCAGCTTCTACAGCAAAACATTTGTAAAACCAATCCCAAAAAACATCAGTAGTCACTCATACCTTTTATTTGCCATCTAATGAACAGGAAGATCATTAATAATGGTATGTTAATATTAGTTCTTTGTACATTGCTGAGTGAAGCTATTGTTTTTTAGAAAGAGTATTTGCCAATAATGAAAATGAAAAAGAAAGAACCACGTAAAATGAGACTGCATAAATGGAAAACACGTGTAAAAAAATCCATGTATATGAGTCAGAGGGAGTGTATAGTTACTGTGTATGAAAAACTCTCATTAAAAAAGATATCATGTAAATCGAGAGATAGGTATATACACACACACACATATACACACGTATATATGTTATATATACATATATACACACACACACACACACACACACACATACACACAAAAATACATACACACATATACATAGAATATTATTCAGCCATAAGAAAAAAGGAAATCCTGCCATTTGGGACAGCATGGATGGACCCTGAGGGCATTATGGTCAGATATGTCAGAGAGAAAGACAAATACAGTATTTGTCTTACATGTGGAATCTAAAAAAGGGTGAACTCTTAGAAACAGATTAAAATGGTGGTTTCCAGAAGCTGTGGGGTGGCAGAATTAAGTAGATGTTGATCAAAGGGTATACACACTTGCAGTTAGAAAGTGAATAAGTTCTGGAGGTCTAATGCACAGCATTATGGTTATAGCTAAGAATACTGTATCATATACTTGAAAACT
>NW_011888884.1:5151234-5170300 GCF_000151845.1 Pteropus vampyrus | reverse complement strand
AAGCTATTGTTTTTTAGAAAGAGTATTTGCCAATAATGAAAATGAAAAAGAAAGAACCACGTAAAATGAGACTGCATAAATGGAAAACACGTGTAAAAAAATCCATGTATATGAGTCAGAGGGAGTGTATAGTTA
This sequence comes from Pteropus vampyrus, assembly GCF_000151845.1. Lineage (NCBI taxonomy): Eukaryota > Metazoa > Chordata > Mammalia > Chiroptera > Pteropodidae > Pteropus > Pteropus vampyrus. The sequence goes on along the minus strand of NW_011888884.1, from coordinate 5,170,165 downwards.
CTGTGTATGAAAAACTCTCATTAAAAAAGATATCATGTAAATCGAGAGATAGGTATATACACACACACACATATACACACGTATATATGTTATATATACATATATACACACACACACACACACACACACACATACACACAAAAATACATACACACATATACATAGAATATTATTCAGCCATAAGAAAAAAGGAAATCCTGCCATTTGGGACAGCATGGATGGACCCTGAGGGCATTATGGTCAGATATGTCAGAGAGAAAGACAAATACAGTATTTGTCTTACATGTGGAATCTAAAAAAGGGTGAACTCTTAGAAACAGATTAAAATGGTGGTTTCCAGAAGCTGTGGGGTGGCAGAATTAAGTAGATGTTGATCAAAGGGTATACACACTTGCAGTTAGAAAGTGAATAAGTTCTGGAGGTCTAATGCACAGCATTATGGTTATAGCTAAGAATACTGTATCATATACTTGAAAACTATTGAGACCAGATTTTAAATGTCCTCACCACAAAAAAAGAAATGATAATTATGTGATGTAATGCAGACATTAGCTAATGCTACTGTGGTAGTCACATGGTAATATGTAATTGTATCAAATCAACACAATCTTATATGTTAATTATATGTCAATAAAAAAATTAAGAATAGCTCATAAATCATATGAATTCCAAGGTTTTGGGACTGAAGGAACAGAGAAAGAGGTTAGGGAAAGAGGACTCGAACTCTGCCTCCTTTCGGGATTCTTTGTTTTTTCAGTGGTCCTTCAGTGAAATGTATTACTGCAGACTATAACTATAAACATTAAGCAACATATAATTTCACGCTATACAAAATGTAGAGCACATTTAAAAAACTAAATGGATATGGTAAAATTGTCCATCTGCCCACAGATGTATGTTCTGAGTGTCCACCATGCTCAAGGCACATCGTGAGATAGTGTTGTGATACAAAAAAGTAAAATAGAAAGTTTTCTTCCATTAAGTCGTTTTCAGACCCTTTAGGGAAACTTGTTGCATATATATATTCCAGGTGATAAATAATATATTTTTGTTCCTCAGTTACTAAATCTTTAAAATAAAAATAATAATAGCATACATCTCATAAGATTATAATAAAGATTAGATCAATTAAATATGTATAAAGTGCATAGAAAAATCTACCCTTCCCCCACTTAGTTGGTACTGTCTATTTTTATCTAGCATTAAATGTCAGATACCTAGACAGCATAACTTATAGCATTTAGTGTAAACTAAAGAAGAAATATGCAAAAATTAAGGAGAAATTACTAATTTAAAAAAGTAGGCTTATCTGGAAAATCTTTAACAGGAAAGTATTGAGAAAGGAAGATTCACTTCAGGGACAAAAGTCCAGTTTGAATGTTGACCTTTGTCATTAAAGTCGAAGAGAAATTATTTTTGATAAAAGTTTGCATTTTATTCCATAAGCTTCAAACTCTTACTTGGATTTAGAGGGAAAATAACACTTAGTTTTCATTTTTTATTGACATTTAATTGTCATTTTACATTGTTTAAATTATTCTAAACTAACTTCCCTGCATTTGTTGCAGAGTGGGGATGCAGTACTCTAAAAGCTCATTTTGGGTCTTATTGGTGAGTGATGGGCAGTGCTGCAAACAGATTGCAGGAGATGCTGTCTTAAAAGCTGGATCTGAGATGTTTTTTACCTCCTCTTATACTGTCTGCACAACCTTCAGCAAAGTATTTCAATTTTCAGAGTGTCAGGTTCTACATCTGTATAAAAGGAAAACTGTACTAATTCATGGTAGTATTCTGAGAACAACTTTAAATATTTGAAAATTCTATGCAAATGAAGGCAATATATGCTATTGATGGTGGGAAGATTTCAGATAATTTCAGAAAAAAATACTTATTAAAGACTTGTCTATTTATTTGAGTCTCTAAATCTTCAATTATTCTTTTAAGGTAAATGGTGATAGACTTTTCTTATTCGAGTCTCAGTACAAGAATATACCAATTATATGATATAATGGGATTTACCTACATTCTCCCTAGAGTTCTGGAAAGTTTTTAATCCCCCATGTTTACAGTCTTAACTTTAGTTTGTTACAAATACTGGACCCCTCCCTGGCTCATCCCTGAAAAGAATTTAAATTGTCTTGTTGTGCTAATGGCTGGTCTTTTGGAGGATGTTTCTGGAGCTCCAAATGTAAAGAAACACTTAGATAATAACAAAGGCCCCCAAAATCTATGGGTCATCTAACTTTCTTTTCTGAGACTGAACTAGAAACTCTGGGTCTGAGAGTCAGAATATTTTAAATAAACTCATCTAACAGTTTTACCTGAGGAATAAAGTACTGGTAAGTCAAAACTTGAAAATAATTAAAGCTCCTTGCTTGCTATTTAAATCTCACTAATATCCCCTCACTTTATCCTGCAAAGGATTACATAAAATAGAGAGCACTTCATGAAGATATAGAGAAAAAAGCAGCAGTTAAGAAAGAAGACTTGTCTCAAATCAAGGGGAAAAAATTATTCTTCGGGTTCAGAGGTACATAAATGATATTATATTTCATCTTTTTGTAAATATTGTTTTTTCAAATTATGGGTAAGATATCAATTTTATGTGCTTTAACTGGGTATATCTAATTTTCTCATCTGTCAAGTTTTCATCGTTTAGTGTCAAAGCTTTGCATTACATTTTAGACCACTGCTGGGTCATTTTCTCAACAAGTCTCTTAGGTAGAAATTGGCATCATTTAAATAAGAGAAAAAGGAGGTTCCAAATTTTTGATTTTGAACCTAGCTCTAGGTACTTTAAAATTTTTAGATCTGTTTGCCATACCTGCGTCTTTAAAAACATTCACGGTTGACCTTTGAACAGCACAGGGTTTGTATTCTGCCTCTCCTCCCCTCCCCACAGCAGATAGATAGAGTGAGAACATTAGATTCCTATTTAGCACTCAGAGACATCATTGCAAAACAGGTGTGTTATCTCTTATTTTCATCAGCAGCCAAGCAATTTGAACACATGATTGGGCCTATAATCTGCTGAAAAATTTTCTGTCCCATATGTGTGGAACTGCAATGCAATTACTTGACCATCTTCAGCAGTTCTTATGACCATCATGTTTTTCATTTTTTTAATTTTATTTTATTAGTTTCAAGTATACAGTACATTGGTTAGACATTTATATAGTTTATAAAATGATCCCCCTAATTTCTCTTTCTATCCTCTGGCTCTCTACCTAATGCTAGCTTCATTCCCTATGCTGTGCTCCCCATCCCAGTGACCATCTATCAACTACTAATTGGTACCTTTCACCCCATTTTCCCAGTCCCCCAACCACCCCCCGTCCATCACCAAATTGTCCACTATATTTGAGTATGTTTTTGATTAGTTTGTTCTTTTTGTTCCTTAGATTCCTCATATAAGTGAAATCATACAGTATTTATCTTTTCCTGTCTGACTTATTTCACTCAGCATAATAACCTCTAGGTCCATCCGTGTCATTGCAAATGGTAGGATTTCATTTTTTTAATGGCTGAGTAATATTCCATTGTATATATAAACCATAACTTTGACCATCATATTTTTAAAAGATTTTAAGATTTTAAAAATAACTAATGTATCATATCACCTGTATAATTATATTCAAAATAATTGTTGAATCCAAAATAATTAAGACAAAAAATATGATTCTATATCTAACTCTGTAAGTGTGAATAAACACAAACCACCTCTTCCATTAACCCGTTCTGGAAGCTTGTTGCACCAGAATCACCGTAACCAGTACATTTTTCTCCTATTGCCCCTGAGTTCCAGAGTGAGTTTGACACTGGAGACTTAAATCTAGAATTTATCTCAGGCCCCTTATTTCTGTCTTCTTTAGATTGCTGCTGACCTGGATTAATCTTGGCTAACAGAAATGTTCCAGAAAGATAATCTGTACATCTATTCCATCTATTCCTACATTGTGTTACATGCTTTAATTTGTAGCAAAAATTTGGCTCAAGTGGATCAAATCGGTTGTTGTCATGTTCTCTGTCATTCTGCTTAGATTCCAAGTTTACTTAATTTAGCTTCTCTCCAATGGTCACTACCAACAGATCTCACTACATAGCAATACTACTGTTGTTTTTAACCAAGGTCCATACCACATTCTGTTCCTTAGCCCCACAGACTAAAAAAAATGATTTGTTAAACCAAGAAGAGGCTGGATCTCATTCACAGGAGTCAATTCTCACTAGCTCACAAATGCTACCGTGAAGCAGAGCGCCTCGCTTTACAATGAGAAACAGGCCATTGGGGAAGCAGCCACTTAACTCCTTTGCTCAGTCCATTCTTTCTGTGCAAGTGACCTGGATGCCGGCTTCTCATCAGAAGGGGAAAACTGGGTCAAATCAAGGGAGTTACATATGTGAATAGCATATTTAGTGCAACCAGGCTAATAGGTATGTCTGATTGATTCATGTGTCTCTACATTACCCATAACCTTTCCAATGGGACCATAAGATGAAATCTGTTGGATGAGCACTGCCTCTCATTAACACCAGGAACTTCTTTCCATTCTCCAATACTGACCAGTCACTTCATGACTGATTTTTTTTTTTTAACTAGATTTAAAATTTTTTTTAAAAAATGCCTGATCTAACTTTTATCCCATTTTTTAAGTCTCTTAATTTTTTTCTTCCAATCCATTACGTACTGTTATTATGGTGTCGGAAATCTATTTTCCTTTTTTTTTTTTTTTTTTGACATATATGATAGCTCCTTCTATTAAACTATACTTCTAATCAGACCTCCTTCATTGGCATATGCTTTTATTGTTCTCTATAATTTTTATTTGTGTTTTCATTTAACCTTAGGCTTTAATGATGCTCTCCTATATTTTATTTTACATTCCTCTACACATTATTTTCCTCAACCCTTAAAAAGCTACCTATTCTCCCATAATCACTGATTCCACTAATATTCCCTCTCTAACTCATAAATATGTGTTTGATTTATCCTTAAAAATGTACGTGCCCTTCTAAAATTTGTATTTTAAATTTATATATAAATTTTATTGTACTGTAAATCACAATGTTGCTTACTTTTTTATTACTTTTTCAGAGATCTATTTATGTTGCTGTATAAACATCTAGTTCATTTGCTTCTCACTTCTGCAAACTGTTTTATAATGTATGCTCACAAGTGGTAGAACCATATTCTGAGGATGGACATCCAGGTTGCCTCCAACCACCTTTTGTCACAAATAATGCAATGATGAACATCCTCATGCTTGTCCCCTTATAGTTCTGGGCAAAGACTTATCTGGGACATATTTTCATGACTGGAATTACTAGGACCTACCCAACTTTAATGTAGTCAGAGAGTCATCATACCAGTGTGTACACCCCTGCCAGAATTCTACCTCCTCACATGCTTGCCAACATTTGGTATCATCTACTTTTCTAAAGAAAATGAATGATATCTCATGGCTGTTTTAAGAAGCATTTTGCTGATTTTGAACATTTAATGAGCATTTTTCAGATTTTCTAAGTGTGAGAACCTCTCCATATACTTGTCAGCCATTTAGAAAAAACCCTTCAGTGAATCACTGATTTATCATATCCTTTAACTTTCAATTGGTTTAAAGCTTTGTTTAAAGCACTCACAGAATTTTTTTTACAATTAGAGTTGACATTCAATATTATTTTATATTAGTTTCAGGTGTACAGCATAGTGGTTATGCATTTATATAATTTACGAAATGATCTTTCTGATTAGTCTCGTACCCACCTGACACTATACATAGTTATTACAATATTATTGACTACATTCCCTAGGATGTACTCTACATCCCCATGACTATTTTGTAACCTGCAACATGTACTTCTTAATCCCTTCACTAAATCTTTGTTTTAAAATATTTTTTCCTCTGCTATAAGTTTTCAGGTTTTCTATATTGTTTTATTAATTTTCTACTTTTTTACCTGTAAATTGTTAATCTATCTGGTTTCCATCTTTACATATGGTAATCCAGGGATCAAATTTTATCTTTTTTTCACATATAAGAGCATTTTCCTAACATAATCTACTAAGCTATTACTTCCCCATTTCTTTGGGGTGACTGTTTTATGGTATATCGAATTCTCATATAAACATATGTCTATATCTGAGATCTCTTTCCTTTTCCACCAGACTATTTAAATGTCCCTGAACCATTATCATAATATGTTGATCATTGTGGCTTCAAATATGGATGCTTCCCTTATTTTTCTTTTATAAATTTAACTGTGCAAGTTGCGTACTTTTATTCTTCTATATAAACTTTAGAATAAGTGTTCATATTCCTCAAAAACAATCCAGCTAAAATTTAGAATGTACTTAGAATTAATTGAATACATAGACTAATTTTTTGGGGGAAATGGCAGCCTTATATTTTTATTCCATTTATTAACATGTTGTACCTTTTCTACTACTCATAGTCTATTATGCTATTTATTATAATTTTTAAATGATTCCTATAAAGGTCTTGTGCATGCTTTGTTAAGATAAAACCAGATGCTTCATTTTTTTTTATTTTTATTATGTTTGCTAATCACTTATTGCTGATATAAAGAGAACTAATGTTTTTGCTATTGATCTTATACCCAGAAGCCTTATTTTTCTTATCAGGTCTTATAATTTTTTTAGTCTCTTTTTATTGCTACTTCTGCCATTTTCTTGCTTTATGATTTTGAAGAGGGCTACCAAGTCTATGTTAAATAGTAGCTGTAAGAGTGGGCACCCATACTTTATTCCATATCTTAATGAGAATGTCTAAACTATATTAACTAATAGTGGATAGTAATTCGCTGCAGGTTTTTGGTATACAGTTTTCTTTCAAAATTAGGAAGTTACCGTCTGTTTGTGAACTTCAGATAGTTTGTATGAAAATTATAAATTAAGCATCAAATTTATTTCCTGCATCTCTCTTAAAATAATTACTTTTTATTTTCTTTAGTCTACTCATATCATAATTTACTGTTGAGGTTTACCAAATGTTTAAGGAAAGTTAATAAGGATAATCTACATGCATAGAATAATAGTTCTTACTTCCTTGGATTATTTTAATAAAAGCATTTAGAAATGTATCTGGTATAATTAATACATATATTGCTATTTTATTTGATAATAAAATTATTTAAAATGCTGATTATTAATGTTACTTCCTACTTATTGCAAGGTGGTTTTCAAACTATGCCCTTTGGAATCCTCAATGCAAATTGAAGGGGGAAGAGTGAATAAGGTACTAAAGAATAATGCTTTTTCCTTCCCTGCAAACCAGTATAACTTCAACTAGAAAAACTCGCTTTTTTTGTTTTATATATTATGCTTCCGTATAAATTTTATTTGCTAAAAAATAATGGTTGCATGTCACTGGTTTAATTAAATATATACATTTTTAATAAAAGCACTGTTATTACAGTTGATTCCTAAGTGACAGTTCTTGTATGAGATGAAAATAAACAAGTTAGGTGGATCCTACAATACACAACATTACATGTCTCTATTCATGATAAAACTGACTTTGTACATACTTTTAATTCATTTATATTAAAAACCACATTTACTTGAATACATACTTCCTCATTGAATTGAGGTTGATACTGGAGTGATATAAATATGTGTCCCTTCAGTGAGGCTACTGACCTCAGCGAGGCTTCATGCAGGTATGTAATGACTACTTATACCACCAGCACACCATACTGAGCTCTAAAAAGAGACTCAACCACATAGGACTGAATTATGATTTTGATGGGCTCTTTTGCCTTTATGAGACTTTTCTTCCATGAAATAATATTAAAAGTTATATTTTATATTTGCATTGATATAAAGATAAGTATACTAATACTATGTATTAAAGCTTTAAAATTCATAGTTTAATTCAGATTTTAGAGGAAATCAAAGCCTTTCCATAGTCTCCTAACATATGGTAGGCCTACTGTGCCCAGGGGATAAGTCAGCCTTGCAGCCATGGGTCAAGAATTCAAATACATACACAATTCTGTCAGGTAATATAAATGATTGAGATCAACTGAGAATAACATGTTAATCAGCAACTAATATTCCTCTCCGGTACTAGCAGATAAGAGAGAGAGGAGGGTATTCTGGTAAAATGGAGACCATGCTTTGAATCCAATGGGTCAATTGTAACTGAGCAAGCATGATGATGGAAATGGGTACAATGTTTTCAAATATTATAATTTATTTGAAGGTAAGTTAAAATACAGATTTTTTTTACACCAGATTTTCTGCTTTTACAATGTTGACTTCTAATTTAAATTTAAATCGCAGTGCAGGAATCTCTGTCAAAGAAAGCACATCTGTCTGCTGCATCCAGGCTATAGGCCACTGATTTGCAGTCTATGTATTGGTGGCAGCATTAGTAGAAATGATAACAAACTGGTTTGGTATCCAAACATCCTATAATCTCTTAACCCTGAGAAAATCAGATTAGGATTCCTGCTCTAGTAGCCTGGGTTTACAATAAGAAATTTGACACAGAGTTATATTGTTTCATCCAAATACAGAACTACAGTAACACTGAATATGATTCTTAAAAGAGGAGCTCCTACAGACACTGTATTAACAAATTTCTGTTCTATCATCCATAGAGTGCTGTTGAAAAAAGGGTATATGTAATATGGAAAGGACCAATGATTCCATACTGACAGACTTTGTCCTGGTTGGACTTTCTGCCCACCCAAAACTCCAGACAGTTTTTTTTGTGCTGGTTTTGTGGATGTACCTGATGATCCTGTTGGGAAATGGAATCCTTATCTTAGTAATCATCTATGATTCTCACTTGCACACGCCTATGTATTTTTTCCTCTGTAATCTTTCTTTCCTGGACATTTGTTATACAAGCTCCTCTGTCCCACTAATTCTTGCCAGTATTCTGACAGTAAGGAAAAGGGTTTCTTTCTCTGGGTGCATGGTGCAAATGTTTCTCTCCTTTGCCATGGCGGCCACAGAGTGTTTGCTTCTAGGCATGATGGCACTTGACCGCTATGTAGCTATCTGCTACCCACTGAGATACCCTGCCATCATGAGCAAAGGTGCCTATGTGCCCATGGCAGCTGGATCCTGGGTCTTTGGCCTTGTGGACTCAATGGTGCAGACATCTCTTACAATGCAATTACCATTCTGTGCTAACAATGTCATTAACCATTTTGTTTGTGAAATTCTGGCTATACTAAAACTGGCCTGTGCTGATATTTCAATCAATGTGATCAGCATGGCAGGGTCAAATCTGATTGGTCTGGTTATTCCACTGCTAGTAATTTTCATCTCTTATATTTTTATTGCTGCCACTATTCTGAGAATCCCTTTCACTGAAGGAAAACGTAAGGCCTTCTCCACCTGCTCAGCCCACCTGACAGTGGTAATTATATTCTATGGAACCATTTTCTTCTTGTATGCAAAGCCCAAGTCCAAAAGTTCTGTTGGTACAGATAATCAAGAGATCATTGAGGACTTCATCTCCCTCTTCTATGGAGTGATGACCCCCATGCTCAATCCTCTCATCTATAGTCTGCGGAACAAGGATGTAAAGGCTGCAGTGAAGAAAATGCTGGGTAGGAAAAACTTTTCTGATGGAATATGAATATTGACTTACACTATGTGACTCAGTATTCAAAGCTGCTGCAGACACGAAATTCAAACAGAGAAAACTACCATGTGAAAAATTCACCATGTCATTCAAAACCATATTATAGAAATATTTTGGTTGCTGTTATTACTATTAGTTTTTGTTCTAACAGCAAAAATAAAACATGCTGTGGTTTTAAAAAATACTATTATGAAAAAAAAATCTAGAGCCATTCGAATTCCTCTAAGTCTGTGACCATATCATAAAGTAAAAAACATTCTGTTGTTCACAGTTCAGCCCATCTGCAGTAAACTTGCCAACATGAGGAGAGGGAGAGCAAATACAAATTTCAGATAATTTCTCTAAAACTTATTAGGGTTTCTACAACAAGCCTGCCCTTCGTCTTCAAAGGAACTCATGAGAAATAACCCTGAAGACAAACAAGTGACACATTATGTTGAATCATAACTTTGAATAAATGAACATTCTACCATTCAAAAACTTATTCCACAGCACCAGTAACTAGTGTATTACACAAGCCTCATCAAAACGGTTGACATGCACAATGACAATGAATAGAACATTACTCTATCTTGATCTTGTTTCACCACCTGTGAGATTCTACAATTAACGCACCCTACTATGATTTACCATTTTGTTGAACTGGAATATAGCATGTAGGTCCACAGGCTTTGTGATACAGATACTTAAGAAGTAAATTGATTCAGAAAAGAGAACAAAACAAAATCTAGAAAATTCGGGAAATATTAAAATTAAAATATTTGGCATTCAATAAATAAAGAAATAATAAAAGTAAAAATAACAAAAATACTATTATGGAAATGCAAAATGTTGAAAATTTCTTAGAAAGCCCCCATAAAACATAATCATTCTTAAACCTTTAGAAAGTAATAAAGGTAAAAGGTGTTCTAAAAAGCATTCTGTAATCTAAAATAAGTACATTAGTTAATTATTCAAAGTTATTATTAATCAGTACCTGATATATCACATATTCATTTTTAATTTGTTCATTTATTTGCTGTTCATATCCACCACACACATAAGCTCTCTGAGATTAGGAACTTGTCTGTTTATTACCCAATAACATCCCAAAGACCTAGAATAGAATGTGACATATAATAAATGCTCAGTGAATCTTTTATGAAAAAATAAATGAACCACATCATGTATAAAACTAGAAATGTGTATCTGTCATATCTGAGGTAACAAAGGTTATTCAGAAATAAATTTGATCCAATGTAATATCATCTAAATAAACTGTATTGGCATTTCATCACATGAACTCCCTTCATAATTAAAGTACTACCTTTTATTTTTATGTGATATATATTATAATGAAGAAGAGCAGGATTTATTTACGAGCTACCATAATTTTTCTAGATTCGGTTTATAATGTGACTAAGATAGCTAAAAGAGTCCCCTAGTAATGCACCCTGGGTTTTAACCTAATAAAATAGAGGGGACATAGTAGCAGAGAATTCCTCTTGGACTTTGAGGAGAGACCAGGGTGTAATGTAGACTTCTTTCTTACTCTGAATGGAATCACACAGATCCTAAGCAGTAGGAGAACTAGGCAGAATTGGCAACTGACAAAAACTGCAATAAGAGGATTAGAAGTGGCAAAAGAGAAAGAGTCCAGTTGTTCAATGACCCACAGAGCTATAGGGTTTTGGGAATCGGGGAACAAGACAAAGATGGCTCACAAGTGAGATGATCCCTATCGTCTGAAGAACAGCCCTATGAGGCAATGCCAACATGAGGAATGGAAACCTGTTGCCATAGAAGGAACTGAGTCTTATCTAGCCCTTTGAGGAGTCTATGATGTTGAAATATAAAGCACAAATCTAAAGTAAAAGATCATAACTACTTCTAAATTATAAAAGTAAATCCATAATATCTTCCTTTCTTATTAACAAGTAATTATTGTTTCTTCATAAGATTAAATAAATAAATTAATTCATGCATAGCATTAAAAAGTGCCTAAGACATCCTAAATGTCCAATAAACATTGACTGTTTTATTATCAGCACTGGGTGTACTTTAATAGGTCATTTAAGCTTTGAATAGGCACAAGATTTCCATCCTTACTTTTTTTGGAGTAATTTTGATACTATTAGACTATTGTCTCAACTTTAAATCTGCTTTTCTATGCTCTCTTTGTGAGTTAGGATTGGCACGCTGAAAACCACATTTTTCCTTTGCTAGCTAACCTGTTAAATTCCTCCAAAAAAGTTACTAGAGAGAGAATGGAAGGCTGGATGATGATAAAGCATCTTCCTATTTGCTTCTTGTTCCTGAAAGCATCACCTCAGCTATGATTCTTCACCACGATAACAACAGCTCCTTAGATGCTTCCAGTATTGGTTTCAGTTTTCATTTCTTCTTTTCTGTAACCCAGAACCAGTGCCACCTCCTCAGGGGTTTAAATCTGTCTCTCAGCTTTTATTTTTGGTAAATGAATAGCGCTGTCAAGTTTTTAGTGTGCCTTGAGGATCTTTAAAAGCAATAAAATATGCAATTCTCTGCTTGAGAAATGTAATGAATCAGAGTATAAGCAATAGATTTGGTTAGACTATCACTTTCATACACAACTAAATAGCAGCTTAGTGGGCAAGACATTTATCTTCTGCAGTTGCTTTCTTGTGTCTAAAATGGAGATTATGAAAAGCTCTTTAGTATACTCTAAAATGACATAATAGCAATAATCATATAATCCTATGAAAGGTAAACACTAAGTAGTTACACCAGAAGGGACAAACTTAGGACCGTGAGAAAAAGAAACAGAACTTTTTTCTCTTACTAGTGCACAGCTAGCACCTACCTGAGTTCTATGCTTGGCATGCAGTATGCTATTTTTATATATTTGCTGAATTAATGCATAAGTAAATAAGTAAATGAAAAAAACTTCAGAAGGGCACGTATAGTTTCCAAAATAACTTATAAGATCATATTATTGGATTCTCATAACTATTCAAGCAGCTAATATTTCCCTAACTTTAGAGAACAGAAAACCTAGTTACAGAAGTATAGAAATATCTGAAGTCACAATCAGGATGTGAGAAGTCTTTGATTGAACAAAGCAATTAACAAATTTAACAATCCAAGTAATATGGAATACATACTCTTCTAAAGTACATATGGAGTATGTATAAAAATTGATATTTTGTTAGGCTGAAAGAAAGAATCAGCAAATTTCAAAGAAATTATATTAAATTGTCCATATTCTTTCAATTAAATTAAAAGTAATTAATTTAAAACTCCATAACATGAGATAATTAAAACACACTTCTAAATGACTAATGAGTAGCTGTGATTATTCAAAATATTTCACAATTTCTATAGCGAGTGTTCCAATAAATCAGAATGAATGCCTGCCATAAACAACTAGTTGGCAATAGTAACATTTGCCAGCTAAATTTCAGGTTTGTTTTATTACAAACAAAAAATTAAAACCTCATAAAACCAGCGCTGAGCTTGCACTCACTGGTACAGCTATACTGTTGATAGTTTGTATTCATTCTGATTGGTTGACAGCTGCGACATACTCTTTGTAAAATATATGTTTAATATCGACTCTGCTAAGAATAAATAAAATATAATCAAATACTGTATATTAAAATTTACTAGATATAGAAAAAGCAGTTTTTTGAGGAAAATATTCATATTTAGATTCTTATCGGAAACTTAGCTTCATAAAGAAGAGAGAAGGAAGGAAACAAAAGGAAAAGGAAAAGGAGGATAAGGAATTATAGAATTTGAATGCAAAGCCAATACACAAGGCATTGTGCCATATATTCACATCTTATTTCTTCTTAACTCTTCACAGTAATCTTGAAAAGTATATCTCCTTGCTCATGATTTACAGAAGAAGAGACTCGGACTCATGGAGTTTAAGATCATGCAGGTGCTAAGTGGTAAAGCTAGTTTTCAAAACGTAGTCTTGACCGTAAAGATGTATTATTTCCTCTACCGCCTACTAGTTAGAAGGGAAATATTCTGAAGTCCAGTTGCATCTGAATCAGGAAGATTAATTCAAAGATATTAGAGGGCAAGAAAGTTAAGATATCCCAACTGAGATACCCTTTAATCTCGGAATTTCTCCAAAGCTGTTAACTGGATATATAGGTGAATTCAGGGGACTATGATGACCAAGTCCTCAGTGATTATGGCAAAAGCTGTGAATAAGAGTGAATAATGCTTTGACTTTGTCTTGAGCTCTGTATTGCATCATCCTCCTGAGAAACTCATTGATATCCCTGTACTTACAGGTAACAGACAATAATACCAGGAATCAAGTGTTTTAACCAATCAGAAAACTCCTAGATAAACATAGTCATGCGTTTTCAGTGTGATACACATTGAAGATGATGAATTTTTTAGGGTTCAAGAATTTTTAGTTTGTAAGAGAGGCAGAAAACATTACTAGTTAGGAGACTAGATGGGCAGTCATACTGTCTGGACTAGAATCTCACCTCCATATCTATCTTACTAATCTATAGCCTATGCAAGTAATTTAATTTCTCTGAGTTTCAGTTTTCTTATTTATTGTGGGGAATAAACGTACCAGCTCATTCATTCACACTTTATAGTACCTCTCTCACTCTAGAGAAAGGGTCTTAGTTTGAAAAGCCAAGGATCCAGAGTGATAAGGAGACTTCAACTATACCCAGGTTTGCTTGTGATGATAGTTGTTCAGCAGGCCGATAGCTTCTAGCCATGAAATAAAGATGCAAATTGAAACACTAATAATAGACATTCAATTCGATGCTGTAGATGGTGTGATTTTTTTATGCAAATATTATAGTTAATATCTCTGCAGTATCTGAGAAAAGCGGAGCAACCCTTACTAACTGCATGTCACATTTTAGGGAAGAGAGTAGAACCACTACAAAAAGAAGTTGCAAGACACAGAAAGAGAGGCATGGCTACGTAGAGTCACTAAAATCACAAAAGGGAGAGCCTCAAGACACCTAAAAAGTGAATATCCTATCTCTAAGAAAGGAAATTGAAGCTATGGACCTTGGTGATATCAGAGATATTAATGTGGAAAAGAGAGACTGTGGCCCAGTTGGTTCATAAATGGCTCCTGCAGGGCAGGCTGGAGTCACCAGGGTAAGTCCAAAGTTGTCATCGGATCAGTAGGATCCTAAACCAAGATAGAAGAGCAATAATTTTACTGAGCCCAGATAGGAAATTCTGATAACAATCTCTGGGCAACACCCAGGAAGTTCCCAGAGAAATGGGAAAAGGAAGGAAAAGCCCTCTTTCCCTTCACAGAGTAATTACAAATAAAGCAACCACTTCATTGACTAATGCTTTGTAGCTCAGGAAAAGGAATACATTAAACATCAATTATGTTTCAGATACATTTAATCCTCATAAAACCCTGAAGGTATACACGATTTTATACAATAAGGAATGTGAAGTTATACAAAAATTGCCCTGGATCACACAGCTAGGAAGTGGCACAGTGGGTATTAGAGCAAAATTCATACACTTCCCATCACTCCATCACATATCTCAATTTTTGACTGCTAAAAGACCTTCCTATCCATCTCCTTAGCAAATAGACAAAGGACAATTTTCAGCTCTATATGACCTCTGCTCATGTAAAACACAGTGGTTCCAAAGAGGCCAATCGGC
The DNA here is from genome assembly GCF_000151845.1 of Pteropus vampyrus. NCBI lineage: Eukaryota > Metazoa > Chordata > Mammalia > Chiroptera > Pteropodidae > Pteropus > Pteropus vampyrus. The sequence goes on along the minus strand of NW_011888884.1, from coordinate 5,154,899 downwards.
CTAGGAAGACATTTCGTTTCTACTTGTTATCTCATGGCCTGGTAATCTCCTCCCACAGGAATATAAAACACAGTCTGATATTTACATTTAAGCAGAGAACTATATCTCAGAGGACATCATTAAAAGTTGACTGATCTACTTCTCTCTGATGTCAAGGTACAAATGGGTTACTTAGGGATGGGATCCCCTGTGCTTGCAACAGTCTAAAGTCTTGCTTGTTAAAGTAAACTTGTAACTTTTTAACAACACTTCCCTCCACAAGTTTTCTGGAGGGAATCTGGAGCTGTTCCTAGGAGATTCAATTCTCCTCTTTAGTTACAACGAAATGCAAAAGAAAAGAGTGTATGAGATCATCATGTGAAAAATTTTTTAAATGGAATTATTTTATTCTGGGAAGAGAAAGCAGCCTCTATGCATTTGCCATCACCAAGTCATTCATAATATGTAATTAGGCAGAGTAATGAAGACATATTCTAATGAAAATATTGAGTAGAAAGATGCGATAAACTAATGGGAAAGGGAATTATATAGCACATGCATATAAACAAAATATATATGCATTTTGTTTAGTCATATAAAATTAAAGAGATTAGCCACAGTCCTCACCCCTCCATATTGCTTCAGACCCAGCTTATTTTACTCAAGTACATTCAGTGCATAGCAGAGAAGATATTTAAGTTCATGACTCCCAGAAGACATGAAATCATGCAGAGAGTCCATTTTCATCCTGGAAACTCAACCGAGGGCCCATATAAGGAATATTGCGGTTTTTAAAGTCATTACAGTTGTTTAGAAGTAGACTGCTCTAAATCTGGAAATGGAGGGTTCTTTTTTCTCCAATATTCACATAAATCCAGGATAATCCTGGATCAGGACATTGTAAAGGAGAATCTTGAGTAAGTTTCCTCCAATCTAAAGTAAGATTCAACATGTATTAAGATTTTTTTTTCTAACACCAAATTTACATAACTATAATGACATTTAAATGTGGTACAAGTTAAGTGTTCCTCTCAGGGCCAGTAAGATGATAAATGGTAAGTAAACGAAGAATGGTAAATAAATAATCATACTAATTAGCATACCTTTGTAACAGGACAGTTCATCACATCAATTCTGAATCACTGTGGAATAATCGTGACCCTCAAAGAGCAACCTGTTCTATTAGGGTTCTTTTGGAGGATACAGACAAACAAATAATTTGTTCATTTGCATCTAGATATATGAACATTTACTACAGAAAGTTTAATATGTGGATCTCCAAGGTTTCTAACAGTAGCTATATGATCAGATATCTATGAGATAATTCATTTAGAGTATATTTGTACTGATTATAACACAAATGTGGGCACTAGGGCCGATCAAATCACTATCTTTTGTTGGAGATTGTTTATGATATTCAAATTTGCAATGTCATTTTAGAGGACTCAAATTTGAAAGTCTCAAATAAATTTGTCATTTTTAACATTACCTAGAATTCAACACAAGTAAAAATTTATCAGTATCTATTCCTTTAGTATCTGGTGGCATTGTACAGAAGCATCTGTGGTTAGAAGGGAATTGGGCCATGCTGATTTGCCATCTCCTGCGTTCCTGTCATACCCTGCTCTTCACCCAACCCTAAACCACACAAAACTCTAGGAAAGTAGGATGTGCTACCTATAAATGAAACACCGGAAGATGAGTATGGGAATGATGGATGGCCCTGACTCTTGAAAGTACGAGCTTTGCTTCTTCCAAATATTTTCTACATTGTTGTATAGAAACTTGTGCTGCATATGAAAGTCAGAATGCAGCACCTTCTCTCATCTTGAGACAAATTTCACTGTCCAGAAGATAGTTCTCACAAGATATCAAGTTGTGGCCGCTTCCCAGTTTGGTATGAGTACGAAACGGGGCCTAACTTGTTAAATTCAAAAAAATATTTAACAAGGAAGGCATTGGCAATAAAAAATCAGAACACAAACCCAGTTGGAATGACGTAGTAGACTGTAAGCAGAGTAGTGGTTTGATCTGTACCATGTTTTGAGAAGATCCATCATGCTGCTGTCTGGAGAATATTCTGAAGGAAAAGCAAGAATGAGAGCTGAGAGACTAGCAGGAAGCTGTTGCAGAAATGCCATGTTAAGCATGAGCTCATGACTTGTCAGAGCTGTACATTACTCATCTTTGTGTCTTCTACAGCTTTGTGGTCGGCCAATGTGCCTGCTGAGTTACATCGGCTTGAATACATTTATCAAGAAAAATGAGCCTCCTCTAATTTAGATGGAATTATCTCGACTTGCCAAGGCTTTGTGTTATCAAATTCAATAAGTTATATAATTTTGTCTTATACAAGGAATCAGTACTTTCCCCAACTGAATAAGAAATAGATTTCATTCTTTGGTGGTAGTGATTCATTTTTATATTCTTTCTTTTGATTTTTATAGCTTCATATTGAAACAGAATGATTGTGTCTGTTTTATTTACCGAAACAACTGAAAGTGATGATTTATAGCATCAACAGTAGGCAAACTGTACTCAGATTCACTGATTCATAATCAAATATAATAATCATCATCTCTTATGGAGTGCCTACTAAATACCAAGAACCAAGTTAAGTACTCTTTATCACATAACAATCTTGTCAGCAAAGTGTAAATACTTAAAAAGCTGCCACAGAAAAGGAGTATATACTTATTTTTTTGTTGTTCAAAAGAGAAAGATGAGTCGCATACAAAGATATATGCAGATCAATATAAAGAATGTTCTAATAATGAGAATTGTCCAAAAATAACCCGTGCAACCTCATAATATGCTCTAACCATCACCCGGTTTGGGGGGCAGAAATAAGATGAATGTCAACCATACTTAGATGTGTTTTTGTCATCTCATCAGAGTTAGAACTAGATTTAAAGATGATTTCTAGCTCTAAAGTCCAATAATTTAGAATTTGACTATTTTAATGGTCTGATTGCATAAGAGTATGCATTTAATTGTCTTATCTCCACTTTTATAATTCATTATGAAAGTAATTGAGATTATTTTAAAAATAAATAAAATATAAACATACTCTTAAATAATAAATTATAATTATTACTGCACCATTGTTTATGAGTAAAAAATTAAAGCAAGGTAAATCTCCATTGTTTGAGAAAAGGTTAAACAAATCTTGAAACAAATATAGTAGACTACTATGTAGTGACTAAATATAGCTACTATATAGCTACTATATAGTGACTAATACTCAGGCCCAATTCCTTAAGTATTTGATATGTGAAAAACCGCTTATGATATAATGTTAAGCATAAGAGGATGTAACTTACAGATGAAAATAGAAATTTTATGACCTATAATATAAGCCTTCTCATGGTTATCTTTAAAATGTTTGAACCTATAATTGTGAGCCTATATATTTTTATCAGCTATGTCCAAGTTCATCTCAATATTGTCACAGGGCCTGGCCCATTAAAGGTGCTCAATAAATACTTGATAAGTGAATAAGAGAGGAAAAGATGTGATGTATTCTTTTAATAATTGTTTTATTTTTTCAACTGCAGTTGACACAAAATACTATATTAGTTTTGGGTGTATGACATAGAGATTAGACATTTATATAACTTATGAAGTGTTCACCCTGATAAGTATAGTACTCATCTGACACCATACATAGTTATTACAGTATTATT
>NW_011888884.1:5149102-5151074 GCF_000151845.1 Pteropus vampyrus | reverse complement strand
TCTTTTGATTTTTATAGCTTCATATTGAAACAGAATGATTGTGTCTGTTTTATTTACCGAAACAACTGAAAGTGATGATTTATAGCATCAACAGTAGGCAAACTGTACTCAGATTCACTGATTCATAATCAAATATAATAATCATCATCTCTTATGGAGTGCCTACTAAATACCAAGAACCAAGTTAAGTACTCTTTATCACATAACAATCTTGTCAGCAAAGTGTAAATACTTAAAAAGCTGCCACAGAAAAGGAGTATATACTTATTTTTTTGTTGTTCAAAAGGGAAAGATGAGTCGCATACAAAGATATATGCAGATCAATATAAAGAATGTTCTAATAATGAGAATTGTCCAAAAATAACTCGTGCAACCTCATAATATGCTCTAACCATCACCGGTTTTGGGGGCAGAAATAAGATGAATGTCAACCACACTTAGATGTGTTTTTGTCATCTCATAAGAGAACTAGATTTAAAGATGATTTCTAGCTCTAAAGTCCAATAATTTAGAATTTGACTATTTTAATGGTCTGATTGCATAAGAGTATGCATTTAATTGTCTTATCTCCACTTTTATAATTCATTATGAAAGTAATTGAGATTATTTTAAAAATAAATAAAATATAAACATACTCTTAATAAATTATAATTATTACTGCTCCATTGTTTATGAGTAAAAAATTAAAGCAAGGTAAATCTCCATCGTTTGAGAAAAGGTTAAACAAATCTTGAAACAAATATAGTAGACTACTATGTAGTGACTAAATATAGCTACTATATAGCTACTATATAGTGACTAATACTCAGGCCCAATTCCCTAAGTATTTGATATGTGAAAAACCACTTATGATATAATGTTAAGCATAAGAGGATGTAACTTACAGAGGAAAATAGAAATTTTATGACCTATAATATAATCCTTCTCGCGGCTATCTTTAAAATGTTTGAACCTATAATTGTGAGCCTATATATTTTTATCAGCTATGTCCAAGTTCATCTCAATATTGTCACAGGGCTTGGCCTATTAAAGGTGCTCAATAAATACTTGATAAGTGAATAAGAGAGGAAAAGATGTGATGTATTCTTTTAATAATTGTTTTATTTTTTCAATTGCAGTTGACACAAAACACTATATTAGTTTCAGGTGTACGACATAGAGATTAGACATTTATATAACTTATGAAGTGTTCACCCTGATAAGTATAGTACTCATCTGACACCATACATAGTTATTACAGTATTATTGACTACATTCCCTATACTGTATTTTACATCCCTGTGACAATTTATATAACTGCCAATTTGTACTTCTTAATCTCTTCCCCTTTTTCACCCATCCTCCCAACTCCCCTCCCATCTGACAACCATCAAAATGTTCTCTGTAACTAAGAATCTGTTTCTGTTTCACTTGTTTATTTTCTTTTTAGATACCACATGTAAGTGAAATAATATAGTATTTGTCTTTTTCTGTCTTATTTCTCTCAGCATAACATCTTCTAGGTCCATCCATGTTACTGCAAATGGCAAGATTTTATTCTTTTTTATTGCTGAATAATATTTCATTGTATATATGTTCAATTTCTTTATCCAATTGTCTATCAATGAACATTTAGGTTGCTTCCATATCTTGGCTATTGTAAATAAGGCTGTAATGAACTTAGGGGTACATATGTCTTTTCAAATTAGTGATTTGGTTTTCTCTGGATAAATACCCAGAAGTGGAATCACTGGATCATAGGGTAGTTCTATTCTTAAATTTTTGAAGGAACTCCATACTGCTTTTTACAGTGGCTGCACCAATTTACTATCCTACCAGCGGTGCACTAGGGTTCTCTTTTCTCCACATCCTCGCCAACACTCGGTTGTTCATTTATTGCTGATAGCTATTCTGACAAGTGTGAGGTGATATCTCATTGTGGCTTTAATTTGCATTTCCCTGATGATTAATGATGTTGAACATCTTTTCGTAT
>NW_011888884.1:5131017-5145082 GCF_000151845.1 Pteropus vampyrus | reverse complement strand
GGCACACAAGCACAACGCAGGCTCATTATGTAGTCTCTAGATATCTAAGACGATCAGTGTACTATTTACATTATTTTAACATTTTTGTGACTTAATTTTCCTAACAAAATTGGGCACCTGCTTCAGTATTTTTCTCTATTTTATATTTTTTTCTCTATGCATATCTATCTTAGAAATTTGGGTAATTCAGAAAAGTAGAAAAACGGTCTTTAAGATAACCATTGGTGTTTTTGCTATTTCTTTCCAGTCTTCCTATTCTGTCTAGGTTATTCTTAGTTTTTGGTTTTGCAAACAATGCTGTAACTGTTGTTTTGTTTCTGTTAACATGTAATCATTTTAACAGAATTGAAACATCATTTTTGTGCTTATACAAATTTGTCACAAATGTCTTATTAATAGGTGCATAATGATCCATCAAATGAGTGTATAATTATTATTTAATATTTCCTCTGTCATTAGCCAAAAAAGAAAAACTGTTCTACAAACAGGAACAATCTCAAGACTGTTATGCACACCATATTTTCTAAAAGTAATTTGAAATGCACACCATATTTTCTAAAAGTAATTTCAAAATAGCAACCAGTCTGTGAGTCCACTGAATCAGAAATAATAGATGTTTGTTAAAAATGCAAATAGTTCTTCCCTACCTCAGAACTTCATAATCTCAGGAATAGAATGCAGAAGCTATCTCAGGAATAGAATGCAGAAGCTATATTTTTAATAAGCTACCAATGTAATTATTACAAATAATCAATCCCCTGCCTTATGATCTAGAAGAGGAATTCAAAAAGCTAAACTCACAGCTGTTATCATCATTCCAGCTAGTGTTGACACACTCATTGCCCCTCCTGCAATGATCTCTTACTCCGTTAACATTGTACAGACTCATTAAATTCACATGCAGTTTTTTCTCTTCTGGAATACTCCAGGTATAAAATAATGGAATGGAAAGGACCAACTGGACAGAAATCGAGTTCATTCTACAGGGACTTTGCGAGTACCCAAGAGCTGAAAAACTCCTTTTTGTGATGTGCTTGATGATGTACCTAGTGATTCTCCTAGGGAACAGCACCTTGGTCATCCTAACTCTCCTGGATTCCCACCTCCATACACCCATGTACTTCTTCCTTGGTAACCTTTCCTTCCTAGACATTTGGTACACAACCTCCTTCGTCCCCACAATGTTGATACACTTCCTATCAAAGAAAAAAACCATCTCCTTCACTAGATGTATTATTCAGATGTCTGTCTCCTACAGTATGGGGTCCACAGAGTGTGTACTCCTAGCAGTGATGGCATACGACCGTTATGTGGCCATCTGCAACCCTCTGAGATACTCCATCATCATGAGCAAGGCACTTTGTATTCAGATGTCAGCTCTCTCCTGGGGACTGGGCTTTCTCAATTCATTGGCAGAAACTATTCTTGCAATACGGTTGCCCTTCTGTGGCAAAAATGTAATTAATCATTTTGTTTGTGAAATATTGGCCTTTGTCAAGCTGGCTTGCACAGATATTTTCTTGAACGAGATTGCTATAATGTTAGGTAATGTAATATTTTTGTTTTCTCCATTACTGTTGATTTGCATCTCCTACATTTTCATCCTCTCTACTGTACTAAGAATCAATTCAGCAGAAGGGAAAAAAAAGGCCTTTTCCACCTGCTCGGCCCATGTAACAGTGGTGACTGTGTTTTACGGGACAATCCTTTTCATGTATATGAAGCCAAAGTCTAAAGATGCTGTTTTTGAAAAACTGATTGCCCTATTCTATGGAGTAGTCACGCCCATGCTCAATCCTATCATCTACAGCCTGAGAAATAAGGAGGTGCATGGAGCTCTGAGAAAATTGATGACTAGACAGTGGTTCTGGAAGGAAGGATGAGAAACTTACATCTTTGAGTTCATTCACAAAATAATCTCATATAATGGAGGCAACGGCTTTTAATGCAAATGCAACAAAATAAAGATCATATGTAGAATCACAAAATTTGGGAGTTAGAAATTTCAAGATGATAATCTAACTATCTTTTTATGAAAATTACATAAATGTGAGGACGACTGGTTGAAAAATCGAGAGTGAACTTTTAAAAACAAAAAAATTGATGTTTAGCTTCTCCAAGAAAATCCAGTACATACGTCTACTTAACAATAAAACATATGTTTTTCATTCTCCTTTTTGAGAGAACTATTTAAGTTCGTGTTTTTCTGGGGGGAGTTGTATTTTTTGTTTGTTTGTTTATTATTAGTTTTTGTTTTACCTGTGGACTTGATCTGACCCAAGCCTAATTTTTCAGGTACGTATTTCCCCTTCTTCTGTCCCTCCCCATGATTCTCACACCCTCTATGCACACGCTGTGCTCCATTCACTATGTAGTTATCCAATTATATCATGACTTTCATGCCTAAGGACAATAGCATATGCCACTTCATCTCTATCATCACATTTTGTATGGTTACATCCTAGCACACTCATTAAAGACAATGCAAGTGTTATATTTTCTGCAAATCTTTCCAAAATTTACCTAGAGTTAGTTATCTCCTCTTCCATGCTGCCTTGAATTTTATCTGATATAGCAACTTTTTCTTCGCACTATAATCATTTGTTAACTTCTGAAATCTCCCCAATGGCAGAATTCACTGTTCTTTTTATGAAGACCAATGTCAAGATTAATTAAAAAGTAGACAGTAATTAACTGTTGAACTAATCAATTAATTAAAACTTTAAAAGGAGAACAAAATATAGTACAAGTACTCGATATAATAAAGGGAGATAAGAACATTTGAATTTATGTATTATTTCATTTCTCAAAAGACAAATCCAAAAGCTAATTTTAAATGTATAGAAAAAATAAGAGCAAATAAAAGATTGAACAAAATATACTGAAGCGATGATTTGGGCTGGATAAGACAAAAATCACATCAGTGTATATTATTCTCTAATAAGCAATTGCTAAGAAAAATATATCAGTTGTATAAATCCTTCTTAAAGAACATTGACAATTTCATTCAAAAGCAGAAGATACTCATTTAAAAATATTTTTTCAAAAAAGTAACCTTGAAATTGCTAGGGAATAATAACATATAATTGTATTTTTCATATAATAACATCTCACAGCACACATTTCTATGTTTATAGTTGAACTGCCTGCTACGTTGTCATAGACTGAGGAGAGTACTTATACTCAAGGGCCACTCAGCAAAGTTTTAGTAACTCAACAGTGTTCAGGCAGGGAGGCATCCACAGGCCGATGATTAAGATCTTGGGTGCTCAAATTTGAGAGGGGTGTCGAGGGAATCCCTGAATAGAACTAAATGGTATGAGAAGGGTATACCTAAGGAGGGGGAAATGGTCAAGTGTGTCAGAATCAATCGGTCTGAAATAGGCATTCTTGAAGTGGGACAGCCTTGCCTAAAGTGTTAGATCTAAATCAACTTAAAAAAAGTGTTAGCGTGGTAACAGTGGGTAATGTAAAGCAAAATGGGAGATCAGTTACATACAGGGGTTGAAACAAGTAACAAGCAAACATTAGGTACAATAAGAGCCTGGTTTCTTACTATCAGAGAAGGAGTTACAAATATGGAAAAGGGGAAAACTAGTATAAACCCTGTGGTGTTGGATTAGAAGTAGAGATGGTGTGAACTGATGGTTTTCAATATGTATAGATATACAGAGTGATACACACATACATATAGAAAAATAGAGAGATGATGGCTAGATATTAGTATATGTATAGAAATTAATATGAATATAAATGTAAATGTTTTGTGTATATATCACACACACATATATATATATTATACACATATATATGTGTATAATGTATATATAAAAATACATTTGTTCAATAGATATGCCCACTGAGAGGGCCTGAGAGCAATGAGATGCTAATAGTAATTGTGCATTTAGTACTGCATTTGTTCATTTGTACTATTCAAGGAGAAGTCCTGTCGTTCCTAGAGAGGAACAAAAATCTTTTTTAGAACCATGACCTTTTTTTCTGATTTTAAGCAACTTGATTATGATGTGCCTTGGTATGGTTTTCTTCGTTTCTTATTCTTTTGATTATTGAGCTTCTTACATGTTTCTTGTTTTCATCAAATTTAGAAAATTTCCATCCTTTATTTTTAGTTATTATTCTGCCAACACTTTTTCCTTTCTGGACTCCAGTTACATGCATATCAGACCACTTAAAGTTGTCTAACAGCAATTAATGGTATTTTCACTTTTTTCAGCCTTTTTTCTCTGTTTTATTTTGAAGAGTTACTATTGCTCTGATTATAAATTCACTAATCTTTTCTTCTGCAGTGTCCAATTATTTTAATTCCATCCCAAGTATATTGGGTATAACCATGTTAGATGTATTCTTCATTTTTAGATCTTAGATTCTGTATTTTTAAAAAATCTATATATCTAAATGTCATCTATATTTCAAATGAAATGCTTGAGTTTTTCTCTATCTTCTTGACTATATAGGATATAGTTAGAATAACTTTTTAATGCCTTGCCTAGCAATTCTGGTGTTTTCTTAAATCTACTTTCTTTTTTTCAGCTTTATTGATGTATGATTAACAAATAAAAAATGTATTTTGGTGTACAATGTGACTTTTTTAAAGGTATACAGTGTGTTGATTTTATTTTCATCCTTGTGTGAGTTCTGAATATCATTCCCTTTAATCCTCTCAAATGATTCTTTCCCAGGCCCCAGTTAGTTTCTTCACTAATACACCTGCTAATCACTACTCGGTTGAAGACTCAAGGGGTATCCCCTTACATCTCCAGAGCTCTTTTTCTCTGTAACTTTCTTCTCTCTGGTATCTTGTTCTTGAAAACTAGCTGCCTTGTTCTCTCTGGACTCTCAACTCCATCCCCTAAACTCACTCTCCCTACGTATTACCTAGAAACTCACTCAAAAAAGTAAGCTGGAAAAATTATAGGGCCCAATTTATTTGTTTCTCATCTTACAGGAATCATTGTCCTATGTTGCCCAGTGTCCAATATCTTAAAATTAGTTTTTTATGTATTTTTTCTTAATTTTACTGCTATAGGGAGAAAGGTAAATCTGGTCCCTGTTACTCTATCTTGGTCAGAAGTAGAAATCTGAATACTCGCCACTTACCTGTTTTCCCCAAAGGAATTTTTTTTCCTGCATATTCCAATATGCATGGCTATGGAGTAAAGATGGAAAAGAAAAAGACTAAAAAGAGAGAGACAGACAGATATCTTGGGATATTTTATGATTATATCCCTAAGTACTGCCATAGTAATAGGCCTAGACTTGTAATACACTAATAGATGTTGCTCAATATGCTTAAATCACAGTTAAATTCAAACTAACTGAAGCTAGTCTAGCCAGGACAAAAAAGATTTAAAAATTGATTGTATCAAAGTGATAACTCCATCATCCCTATTTCATAGGAGAGGAAATTAGACTAGGCCATTTAATAAATTGCCTAAGAACCCTCAGCTTGCTTAGACGAACCAAATTTGAATTCTTTACTCCAGATCCCAAGTATATTGGTTTTTCTCCTCTACTATAGTTCTGACCAGTTACAGAAAAATATAGCTAACCATTTTATAAACATTTGTCCTAAACTTCTCCCTAGAGAACATCATCCACATCTAAGGCTCAATTTTCATCTCTGTTTAAAGGACTTCCCAATATATAGCTTTAGTCCTGATTTCTCTTCTGGACTTCACAATCTTTTCACCTGGAAGTCTGACCATCAACATAGTCAACCAGTCGATCAACTTACATCCTTATCTTTATGAAGTCATCACACTAAGCTTCTCCTCTCACCCAATCAATGGCTGCATCAGAGTTCTTTACTTTAGACCAATGGAATCATCTTTGATGATTGTTTGTCCATATATAAGATATCCTCAAATCTAATCCTACAACCCTGTAATTCCTATATTCATCCTATCTTCTTCATTCCGTTGCTATCATTGTTTAAGTCTTCACTACCTCAATGGGCACTGCTGCGATGGTCCTCTAACACATTTATCCCATTCTTAATCAGTCCTCCACAAAACCAGTCTTTCTAACCTAAGAGATTAATCTGATCACATCACGAATGAGAAAAAAGTCTTCATTGATTTTACATTTTCTACAGAAAAAAAAAAAAGACCGATATAAAAGGTTCCTGACAATCTGGCCTCATCAAACCATTTCACCTTCATCTCTTAAATTAATGCTAATCAATAGTCCTGAAAGGGTCTTTCCCTTCCTTTGCCTTTGATAATAAATATTAGTAGCAGTTGGCTGCTTATTTTGAATTTATTTTCTCATTTAATTATCACAACCTCGTGATATAAGCATTGCTGTATCCATCTTCCAAATGAAGCAACCAAAGCATAGAGAGGTCAAATTAAGTTTTCCAAGGTCACACAGCTAAAAAGTGGAAAAACAGGAATTCAATCCTGAGTTCTTTGGTTGTAAAGGCTCTGATTTTCCATAATACCACATCACCACTCCTGTAAATTGACATTGACAAGCATTGACATTGTAAATGAGAAAGAGATTACTTTTTTCCACAAATTTTTATTTCTTCAAATAGAATAATATACTTTGTGATTTTAATGGAGAATCGGGTTATCATATATCTTATTTAATTGTGCTAATGAGGATTCAGTATTAGCTGTTCCTTATATATATTGTTAGTCTCCTTTCTATTACCTCTACTCCCTCACCCTGCTATTACTCTTTGAGATGTCATGGATCATTGCCTTCAAGGATTATCACTGGATAATGATTAGCCAATCCATACCCTAATCTACCTACCTGTCTCAATGAAGTTGTCATCTTTTAGACAGACTAGATAAATCTTTGGTATAATTTTCTCACATGCCCTAAAGTTAATTCAAATACATCTTCTGTCTCTTTTTTCTACACCAATGGGCAACCCTCACCACAATTCTACTGACTCTGGTGACAACTGCATGATAAAGAGCAAATAAGTTTTGCACAGTAACCTCACATTTAGTCATCTGGTCCAGAGGAGATGCAAAAATACTGTACAAGTTGTTGAGTATACATTTTTAAATCCCTTTTATATTGTGATTTATATGATAATATATATTTCGACATTTTATACAAATATTTCAATATTTTATACAAATTTAGTGTGTTTGGGGTATTGTAAATTCTGTAATATAAATACCATGTCTTTTATAAGTGCTAATTGGTACATTAAAAGTCATTGATTATTTGTTATATGGAACATACCATTAAGAAACCAGATATCATGGAAAAGCATAATTTAAAAAAGCATAATTCACTGAGATACCCTGTAATTTCTTTGAATTTTCAAAATAATGTCAGTGCCCTAAAACAAACAACATACCACTAAACTCTCTGATAATTTTTCTCCTGAAGTATTTACCCTACTTCATTCCAGGTATATTTGTGCAGACCTTTTATATTTGTATATAGACATTCAAATCACACACATCTATCTGCATACACAAACATATCCATACATGAAAAACACAGCTACACATATATAAAATATGAAATTATCTCCATTAAATTTAGTTATGCTGAAAAAGAGGTTGTATTATTTGCTAACTGCCATAACAAAATACTACAGATTGGAGGGCTTAAACAACAGAAATTTATTTGCTCAAAGTTCCTGAGGTTGGAAGTCCAAGATTAAGGTGTTGACAAGTTTGATTTCTTCTGAGGCCTCTCCTTGGTTTGCAGGTACCCAACTTCTCATTATGCCCTTTCCTGTGTGTGAGCACCCCTGGTATATCTATGTGTGTGAAAATCTCCTCTTCTTATAATGACACAACTCAGATTGTATGAAGACCCACACTAACAGACTCATTTTAACTTAATCACATCTTTAAAGGCCATATCTCCAAATACAGATACATTATGAGGTACCGAAGGGTTAAAGCTTCAACATAAGAGTTTTGGAAGGAAACAATTTAGCCAAAAACAATCACGAATTAGGTTTAAAAAAATCTACTAGAGTTATATTTACATATTACAAGTATACCTATCATACGTATATGTTACTTCATTTCTAGAGTCTCAGCGCTTGCTTGGTCAAGGAAGAGACTTAGGAAATCACACATTTCATTTAAAATGAGTTATATTCTCCCATTATCCCAACGTTGTAGTGTATACCGACCATTAACTATCCCTTAATGTTTATCAATATTATTTGCTACTATGGATTAAAAGAACACACAGAGGATTCCTAATCAGCAACTTTTTCACAGCAGCTTTCACCTCTTTGTTTCGAAGACTATAAATGATAGGATTCAACATGGGGGTTAATCCAGCATATACCAGAGCCATAAATTTATCTATTTCCTGTGAATCTACAGCCGAGGGCTTCAGGTACATGGAGAGAGCTGTACCATAGAACAAAACCACCACAGTTAGGTGAGCTGCACATGTTGAAATGGCTTTGCTTTGACCATCCACTGAGGTGATTCTTAGGATATTGGAAAGGATGAACGCATATGAAATACAAATGAGAAGCATCGGCATAGGAAGAAGAAATACACTGATTATCAGCATGATTAATTGCACCTTGGAAGTGTCTACACAAACCAGTTTCAAAATAGCCAGAATCTCACAAGTGAAATGATCGATGATGCTATTTCCACAAAGAGACTGATGCAGCACAGCCATTGTTTCCACCAGGGCGGTGAGGCAGCCCGTCATCCAGGAGCCAGCTGCAATCTGCACACAAACTCTCTTGTTCATGATGATGGGGTATCTCAAGGGGTTGCAGATGGCTACATATCGGTCATATGCCATCATAGATAGGAGCACACATTCAGTGGAGCCCATGGCAAGAGAGAAGTACATTTGAGTGGCACATCCTGAGAAGGAGATAGTGTTTTTCCCTGAAACAAAGTTTGCCAGCATTGGAGTGAGAGCAGAAGAAGTGTACCAGATGTCCAGGAGGGACAGGTTGCTGAGGAAGAAGTACATGGGTGTGTGTAGGCGGGAATCCAGGATGGTGACGGAGATCAGAATAATATTTCCCAGCAAAGTGACCAGGTACATCAGCAAGCACAGCATAAATATGGTGGTTTCAACTTTGGGGTAGCGAGTAAATCCCAGAAAAATAAAATTTGAAATGACTGTCAAGTTGGTCTTGACCATTTTATTCCTTATCGTTCATCTGTCATAGTGAATAAAAGTATACATGGTATATATTTAAAAATTTAAACTCTACTAACTTTCAAGAGGGTTTTGTTAGGGGTATTTTAAAGAATAATCCTAGCAATACTATATTAATTATTCATTCATTCATTCGAAATTTACAAAATACACTATAAATCACTGAAGATCTAGAGCTGAATTATATAACAGCTGCTCTCAGGCAACTCATAATAAAATATAAGACACAGTCAAGTAAGTAAATAATTACAATAAAGTGATATAGGTATGCCCCATGATACTAAACAAACATAGAGTAAGAATCTTAACTCTATATTGGGGGCACTGCACAGTGAGACATTTTGAAAATTAGTTTAATCAAAAAAATGCACTGGACCTATTCAAATTAAGGCCCAGGGGAGGTTTGCTGGCAAAGAAAAAATTTTTATTAAAGCTACTACAAGAAAAGATTTTGTTGTGCTTCATAAAGCTGCAAATTATGTAATATAACAGATGGATATGTGTCACACTAGGGAATATAAATAGAAGATACCCAAGAGTCCAATCACTATACTACTACCTGACTTCTGTCTTTAAGAAGGCATTTTGAATATGAAATAATCTCGAACCTATACTTTCTTAGAAAGAAAATTATTTTCAAAGGTATGCATTTTATAATGTAAATCAAATTACTTGCTATATATCTCACAATTGATCATATGTAGAAAGACGCTTAAAAGCTATTGTACTACAAGACAGAGTTCAAATGAAATCAATTACAAATACACAAGCCTCACATTCTCATCTTTCTCTACTTCTCCAGCTTCATCTCCCAACGCTGCACCTCCACATGCTGGTCTGAAACAACCAGCTTGTGGTTTCTCATACTTACCATGCCATTTATATTTTTATGGCTTTAACCTAGAGTGTCCTTCCTTCCCAACTCTAATCTTATCTTCCTTGAACATTTTATCCAGTCATTAAAACTGTACGCCATTGTTTCGAGGACACTTCATTCTTTGTACATATTTATGTTATTCCAGTGTACCACAGTGAACTATAGTCACCAGAGCTTGTTCCCCATGATACTATCAAAATAATAACTCACATTTAAGATTTTTAATAAGACATTGCTGCCTTAAACATGGTAAGTTTTTGGTACATGTTAAAATAAGTACATTTTTACTATAGTTCTCTGTTAACCTAAAAGCCTGAAGACTTCTCAATTTGTCATTTACATCCGCAATCTTATCTGAAACATTAAAGAAATTAGTTAAGAAACAAAGACATGAGCTCTTATCTTTAAATATTTGATATAACAGTGACAGGGAGAAAAGACAATGGCCACTTATACTCTTAGAAGAGGTGGAAATTCTTCCCAAACGATCATTCTCTGGAAGGAATTGAACTGTCCTCAGATTGTGAGCTTGGGGCTCTAAATTCAACCATGCTACTTACTGGTGTGCAAAATTAGGCAAATCATTTGACTTCAGGATGATCATCCCTGATTTGTGCAGATATCAGAGATCTAGATTAACTTCTTTTAAATTCTCCCTCCACCACCCCAATTTCATGGCTTCTCTAAAATTTCTGACAATAACAAAAGGTTTAAGATTTCCTGGTCTCTCTGCTTTCCAGAACCATAATCACCTGCATGCTGCTCCAGTGCTGGCCCACACTGACTGGGATTAAAAAACGAAACACACACACACACACACACACACACACACACACAACAACAACAACAACAACAACAACAGCAACAACAACAAAACAGCACCTTCTTCATAACCTTTTAAAGTTTCAACCTCCAGCCCCTGGCAAACTAAGAAGCACTTTACTGATTATTTCCAAAAAGGTGAATGTTAGACATCTCTGGTCCGTGTTGGTCACACATCACCACCTGCACTGAGGGTTCCTCTACTAGCCTTTCCCCAGCCAGACCTGGTTTTCTTGCTCTGGCTCTGGCTCCCGTCTTGCCCTCTCCTTTCTCCTGTCTTTGCCACTCTCTTGATCTCCTTCTCAGAAACAAAACAATGAAGTCTTCTTTTCCTGTGTTTATTGAGCCTCCACTCATTCCCTTACTGTTATCTTACATCTTTGTCAGAGTCTCAGCTATCCCAAGTCATTTTATTTAGATATTTTTTTCTTTCTCTAAAATGATTTCTGATGACAGAGCTAAAATAATTTAATGTTTTCCTTCTAACTTCCCTCTTTATTTATAACTGTCAGGGCTAGAATAGACTCAGAGAACTTCTAATCCAACCCTCTACATTTTAAAGTTGACAGATCCTTGAAAGAGTTTAATGAATTGTCTGAGGTAAATGAGAAAATGTAGGGTATAGTAACACTAACAGTTCTGGACTATATTCAGGAGTCATTTCTTTAACTCGATATTTTCATGTCAATTAGTATTAGTTTTTAAAGTAAATATCTCTATTCTGGTTTCCTGACCAAGCTGAGACCTGTTAGTAAATTTTTTTAACTCTGAGAATACAAAAAGAGACTGATAATGTCTCCTCCCGTTTACCTCAGCACCTATGATGAACATCTTCCTTTTATGTTCATGTATGCTTCAATATTTAGAGTTAAAGTTATCTTCAGCACAATCTTTCTTCTGAATCTGGTGCAGTGATTAAAAGAGTAAAAGATTCTTAGTTTTGTAATTATAATAATATTTTATAAAAACTATATTAAATATAGTTGTATAAAGGTATTTTTATTCAGAAGATTGTAGTGAAAAAGGATATGGATGTTCTTGGTTTGCAAAAAATCAACCCAAATCTTGCCTGATTCACAAAGTTTCAATATACATAGCTTCTATTAAATAAAAATTTAAAAAACAACTTCTTAAGAGAAATCATGACATGAAGATTTGTTCTGCCCACATCACCACCTATGATCTGCTCCAAAAAACTTCCAAAGGGTTGTCCCTGGAATCAAGACTATGAAAGTCTCTTGTTGCTATTAGGGACTTTCCAACTCCCTTAACAATTTAATGTTGTGATTCTCAAACATACAGAAGTTAAGAAACTTTCCAGTTCTCAAGGGTGTGATTCTCCAATTTATGTTAACTAATTCAGGACCAAAAATAAATTAGGTAAATATTTTTTAAATTATTTTAAGTCATTTGGCCCAGTAAAAGACCTGATCCTTAATAAGCAGCATTTGTGCAAGCAGAACTGGAGATAATTTGCCATTACTTCTGTAGCTTGCCCTTAAATTATACAGCAAACATTGCAATTAATAGAACTGTAGAAACTCCTTCCCATATGGCCTCTGAGCTCATAAAGTAATTCTTTTTTTTTTTTTTCAGAAATTTCTCCAAATATCTGTTATTTGAGTAATAGATGATGAAAAACATCCTCACCAAGTTTTTGCATGGCCACAAAGTGAAGAAAGAGCATTGACCAATCTGGTAATTTATTAATATCAAATACTCTTTGAATGGACTAAATTCCTAGTACAATGTTTGTGATTTTATAAAGATGTATAGTAATCCCCAATGATGTAGTGCATTAGAATGAGTACTAGACTTAAAAGAGTTATAGACCAAAACTCGGCTCAACTACTGATTAGCTAAGTGATCTTATACAGAGGTGTATTAATTGCATTAATGAACCCCCAGTTCTTCACTCCCTCCTAGGCCACCTAGTCTGATTTTGGCATTAGGTATGTCACTGAGGCACTAGCAAATATAATGCAAACAGAGACTTGTAAAACATTTACACAATTAGGTTAGCCCTTTCTCTTCTATCTCTGCTCTTGTAGTGAGACTATGTCCAAGTTAGCCAACTAGAAGATGAAATGCACATTAAGCACAACTGAGTTGCCACAGCTGAGACCATCCTAGGTGAGCCAGCTATATCAGTCAGTCCTCAACAAATGAGTGAGCCCCCAGACAAGCCAACTCACAACTGATTTGAGATGCAAAGATAATCTGGTTAAGATTATCTGACCTCATCCTGATATACTGTATCTTGTAGAATTTAATAAATGTTTATTTTGGTATGACACTGAGATTTTATAATTGTTTATCATGCTGCAACATTGTAGCAATGTAAGACTAATGTAACAATAGATGCTTTGATTACCTATCCAACATTGACTCACCTGAGAACAACATTGACTTTGTCCTTAAAAGAATCACAATTTTGTTCATTTTTCAATCCCATTTTTATCCATAGAATATTCTACTTAGTTTAAGCTTCCTACCTTACTTTTTAGAAGCTTTCTATTTTACTTTTCATATTGAGATATACAATCTGTCTGGAATTAATTTTTGTGTATGATATGAGGCCAAGGTCAAGATTTATTTTTTACTATGTGAATACTATTTGACTTAGCATGATTTATTGAAAAGATCTCTTCCCCCACTGTACTGCAGTGTCACTTTTGACATAAACTAATTGACCACTTTTCTTTGGATCTGTTCTGGACCCCTTGTTTTGTTCTGTTGGTCTATTTTTCTATCTTTGCACCAAGACTACATTGAATTAACTGTAGCTCTCTAATAAGTCTTGATTTCTGGTCCTCTAAATTTTTCTTCTTTATAGATGGTTTAGCTGATGTTGGCATTCATATATTTTAGCATATCTTTATCAATTTTCACAATATAGCTGCTGGAATTTTGATTGGGATTGACTTGAACTTACATGTGAATTTAGAGAGAATTAACATCTTTAAATTATTAAATCTAATTCATTAGGAAGATTTATTTTCCCATTTATAGATCTTTTAAAATTTTTTTCAATAATATTGTATTGGATTTTCTTGTATAAGTGTCTTGCATACATTATATTAGATTTATTCATATATTTTTTATGTTTTTGATGGTATTATAAATTGTGCTTTAAATTCTATTTTCTACTTTTTTGTTATTAGTATGTAATGACTTTTCCTATGCTAAACTTGCATTACTCATTCTTGCTATATTCAC
>NW_011888884.1:5096711-5129872 GCF_000151845.1 Pteropus vampyrus | reverse complement strand
CTAATTCATTAGGAAGATTTATTTTCCCATTTATAGATCTTTTAAAATTTTTTTCAATAATATTGTATTGGATTTTCTTGTATAAGTGTCTTGCACACATTATATTAGATTTATTCATATATTTTTTGTTTTTGATGGTATTATAAATTGTGCTTTAAATTCTATTTTCTACTTTTTTGTTGTTAGTATGTAATGATTTTTCTATGCTAAACTTGCATTACTCATTCTTGCTATATTCACTTAATTCCAATAGTTTGTAGACCATTTGGGTATTCTATGTACACACAGCATCATTTGTAAATAATGACATTTTTTTCTTTCTCTCATTTATATTGTTTGTCATTACTTATAGTACTAATTATGAATTCCAGTATAATACTAAATATAAGTAATGATGGTGTGCATTTGTGTCATCTTTTACTTCATTTTTTATTAGTAATAATGATATATATGAACTTTAATACTTTATTATTTGTTTTCTATTAGTTCCAAATGTTCTATTTTATTTTCTGTCCCTCCTTTTTTGCTTATTCAGAGCAATTTGTCATTCTCCCTTCATTTTTTTAAACTTCTTTGGGGGAATGCTAACTATATGTATATATTCCTGACTTATACAGTTATAATACATGAAATATCATTTATCGCTTATATATCTATTATCGCTTCCTAGAAAATGCTAAACTTTTAACTCCACTTAACCACTCCTAGTTTTTTGTGTTATTACTGAGTTTTAATTATATGCATAACTTAGAAGCTAAAAACATTATGATTGTTATTTGTTACATTTGCTATTCATTAGTCTCTGGGCTTGTTATTCTTTCCTATTTGTTTCTGAAATTATTTTCTTTCCACCTGAAGAGTTATCCTTTAGGAATTTCTTTCAAGGTAAGTTGTCTAGAGATGAATGTGTGTGTGTGTGTGTGTGTGTGTGTGTGTGTGTGTGTATGTGCGTGTATTTAGGAGGAGGGGTCTGGAAATGTTTTCATTTTGTTTTTAATTTTGAAGGATATTTTTACTGGGTAAATAATTATTCGTTAGCAATTACTTTCTTTCAACACTTTTAAAATGTTGTTCATTACATTCTAGTATCCATCGTTTCTGTTGAGAAGTCACCTCTAAGCTTTGTTTGTTTGTTTGTTTGTTTGTTTTGAAGAAAAGTCTTTGTTTTTCCTTTGGCTGCTTTTTATATTGATCTTTACTGCTGGTTTCTGAAATTTTACCATGACGTTCTTAAATGTGGCTTTCTCTTTAGACATTGTAGATCTTCATGAGTTTGTGGCTTGATATTTTTCATAAGTTTGAGAAAAACATACAGTATTAGTCATTTTCTCTTCTACCCCATTTCTTCTTTTTTTCCTTCCTGTGAGTGTTCAGTTATACATGATAGACTTTCCCAACATGTCCCATATAGCTCTTACAGTCCTTGCTGTATTTTCCTTCCTTTTTTCCCTCCATGCATCAGTTTGGATATTTTCTTCTGATCTATATTCCAGTTTGCTAAGCCTTTTTTCAACCTATTTAATCTGTGGTTAAATCCATCTACTTAGGTCTTAATTCCAGTTGTATTTTTCAGCTCCATAATTTCTACTTGATTTCTATCATAATTTCTAATTCTTCAGAGAATTCCTCATCTTGTTGAGGGACATGTTAAAATCAGGTATTTTGAAATTTATGTCTGATAACTTCTACATTTGGCTTCCCTGAAGGTCTTCAATTTGTCTGTTTTTGTCCCTTGATTCTGTATCTTAGTATGTATGCCTGGTAATTTTTAAATTAAATGCCAGATTTTGTATACCAAAAAAATGCAGAATCTCTGGCTTATGTTTTATTTATACAAAGAGAATTCACTTTATCCTCTTGTAGAAACCCAGAGTAGGGGCTATTGCCTTATATCAAAGAGAGGTTAAGATAATTTAGGAATAAATTTCAGATTTTGTAAGGCTTAGCCAAAATCTGGTTCATCTCCTTTTTAAGATTTAGTCCTCTGGGGTCCGAATTGAGACCCTGAAGTTTATATAAGGGAATTTTCTCTTTCATGAGTCCTAGACTTCAGTGTTGATCCTTCTCCTTCATATAGTTTCAGAAAGGACACCATTCTATAAAGTCAGTTGGGTCCTTTTATAGGGCATGGGGGACATTCTCAGAAAATAATTATTAATAAAACTAAAAGATGGATTCAAGGAGACAGAGATAGAAGTGGAATGACAATGAAATAAAGGATCCATTCAACTTCTCTCTTTGTAGTGTGTTCTACATAAAGCTCCCTCCTGCATCATTTCTGAACTTTCAGGGGGAAAATGGATGTCTACTTTAAGTTAAAAGTAAATACAAGACTTAAAAAAATTTTTAAGGCTAAAATAGAAAACCAAGAATATTTAAAAGTCTAAATAAAAACTAACGATTAAATAATGTGGGATTTTAATTAGCATTAAAAAGCTAAAGCAAGGAAACAGAAATAATAAAAAGTAACAACACCTTATAGTTTTCTAAAGTTCTAAAAGAATGTAAGATAAATGACATAAAACTTAAAATAGATTTTGAGAGCAGGTAAAGAAAAAAGATGTAATATTAAAATAAACATAAAAATCTAACAAAAATTTCAAGTATGAAATTCAGACAAGAAGAAATAAAATTATAAAGGTATAAACTTTTTTAAAAGCTGAAGGTTACTATAACTGAGGAAAGAAGTATAAATTCCATGTAAAAAAATCAAATGCAAAAATACCTAAAAGGCAGCTATAATAATAAGGTAACTAATAATAATAAGGTAGGTTAACAAAAAATTCTTCTTGGATCAGCAACATACTTCAAGAATGGAGAGCCAACGGGACAGAGGAAAAGATGTAGTTCTATCTTTATTTGACAAAGTGAATATTTGACAAAGAAGTTATTTACATTTAATTTTCAAACAGCTTTAAAAATCAGTTATTTGGTTTAAAGTTCAAAAAGCAGTTAGATCCCACATACCAGAATATCTTTGTAAATAAGACTACCACAAATGTTAAAAGCAGAAAAAAAAAATTTAATGCCTCCTAGAGATAAACAAAAAAGTAATCAAAATAATAGTATTCTAGAACCAAAAGTTTTAATAGTATACAGCTACCTAGACAGAAGACAATCACCATTACATATTTGAATAAACTCCAAATACATTAAATTATTTTAGGAATTACAGTATTAAAAATAAATAATTTTAACTGAGTTTTAAAAATCTAAAACCAAGTTTAATTCTGTCTTATAAGGAAAATAAGGAAGTGTGAACTTGGTTTTAGAAATAATTTTATCAAAAAACTTTGAAGGTTTTAAGACTAGTATAACTTTTTCTTGTCTGGAAATTTCTCTCCCTATTACATTATCCCTTCATTTGCCCTCACAATCAAGCTCATCATCAACAACCAGCTACAATCATTAACTCCTAAAACACTGAAGTTTATTTACTTATTTTCAAAGTGCACTGCACCTAAAAAGAATGTTTTAGAGCTTGAAAGTTTTGAGAGATAAATTTAACACAGCAGCAAGTACCATCTATTTGACTCTGGTTTATCTAGCTGATGATCTCCTCACTGAGACTATAAAAATTACCTGTCCCTTTCCCATTTACTTGTTAAGAACTTTTCTAAGTAAGTGTTTTACTGCCTACTTTACATCCTTTTTCTGAAACTGTATATTAAAAGATTAATTCATCATAGTAGTTGTCACCTTGTAAAACGTAGATGTGTTTTTTAGCAGCATCCAAGTCATTTAAATTAAGTATCTCTTTAGACTTGGGCTTCATGTACATGAAGAGAATGGTTCCATAGAATACAATCACCACTGTCAGGTGAGCAGAGCAGGTAGAGAACACTTAGTTTCTCCCCTCAGAAGAATGAATTTTGAGGATGCTGACCATGATTGATGTGTAAGAGATAATGATTAATTACAGTGGTGTTAATGTTGTAGCCACAAGCATGATGAACTCATTGCCTCAGATATCAGCACAAGCCAATTTCATGATGGCCGGAATTTCACAGGAAAAATGACTGATGACATTATTCCTACAGAAAGGTAATTGTATTACAAACATGGTTTGTATTGCAGAGTTGACAACTCCTATGGTCCAGGACCCAGCTGCCATGAGCACATACGAATCCTTGCTCATGATGACAGGATATCTCAGAGGGTTGCAGATAGCCACATACCGGTCAAAGGCCATCATACTTAGGAGCACATACTCTTTTGTCCCCATAGCCAAGCCAAGGAACATCTGTACTGCACATTTAGAGAAGGAGACGGTATTTCTTTCTGAGAGGAAGCTCACCAGTGTGGAGGGAATGGAGGTGGAGGTGTAGCAGATGTCCAAGAAGGAGAGGTTCCCCAGGAAGAAGTACACAGGAGTGTGAAGGTGGGAGTCCAAGATGCTGATTAAAATGAGGGTGCCATTGCCCAGAAGAATGACCACATACATTATTAAGATTAGCACAAAAAAAGAGTAGCTCAAGCCTTGGGTAACCAGAAAGCCCCTTTAAAAAGAATTCCACCAGAATGGTTTGGTTTGCCCATTCCAATTCACTGTTTCTCATTTATCTGTAAGATATTAGAATTTGTTAAGACAAAATATGTATCTTACTGTGATTACTTTGAAATGTGTACCAGTGCACAAGTATCACACTCCCAGAGAAAAAATGAATAAAAAGGAAAAAACTAAAGAAAAAAGAGAAGAAACCAAGAAAAGTGCACTGCAGAGAGAAAAGATATTAATGGAGAGAGGAAAGTCACATGTCTCAAGCTGCACACAATATGCCATGTAATTCATTTAATCTTATCACAGTTCTAGGAGAAAGGTATTAATATCTATATTTTTATAGACAAATAAAGCAAAATATTAAGTAAAGTTGACTAAAGGTAAATACATAGCAGAATTAAGACTCAAACCTGTCTTCCTTGTTGAAGCCTGAGCTTTGTGTCATATTTGTCATCACACATGTAAACTAGGGTATAATAAAAATGAGCATTGTATTATGTATGTGTAACTGTACAATAAACCATTTTTATTGGCTATAAACCACCACACAATAGATCGATGATCCTGTCACTAATTGAAATTATACTGTGTTACATTTAGTATCTGTCTTGCCCAGTAGCATGCAAACTTTATAAGTGTAGGTACTCTTTCTTGTTTACTTTCACAATCCCAGTACCAATAATAGAGTGAACATAGAGATAGATGTTAAAAAATATTTTTAAATAAATAAATAAAATCAAAGACAAAATAGTGACTAACATTTCTTACTATGTCAATCCTCTATTATTGTTTTCTTTGTTTGTTACCTAACGTAGTCTGAATAGCGACCCATTAGGCAATTATTATTATTATCACTATTCTTCATCATCCTCATTCTACAGAGGAAGAAAATAAGGCACAGAAAAGTTAAATAATTTATTTAAGGTCAAGATTATATAGCTAAAAAAAAAAAAAAAAAAGGTAGAACCAGGACTTTAACCTAAGCCATGTGGCTGCAGAGTACAAGCTCTGAATTGTTCAATTTGAAGAGAACTTGGCTTACAGGCTAGAATACCTTGTAATCTGATTGGCAATACTAACATTTCAAAAGAAATAGCAGACTGAAAAACATGATTGATCAGAAAGAAGCAAGATTCCAACATGGTGATTTTAAAGCAGTTGATTTTTGATGCTTTATGTTACGCTAGGAAATTATTCATATCTATGACAATAAATGTGTTGTCATATCATATTTAATCCTTATAATTCTGTATTCTCTTTTCTATGAGAAGTTCTATCTCTTTTTTCATTACTATCATTAACTGATTTTATTTCTTTATAATCTCACAAAAAATTTTCCTGTACTATGTCTACTCCAAAAAAAAAAAAAAGCTTTGATTTATCCTTTCCACTTTTTACTGTCTCATTAACTTAAGTTTTTGTCTTTATAAATTTCTTTAATCTTATTTGGAATTTTCTAATTTCATGAAATAAAAATGAAATTCTTTAATATTTCATCTTTGTCCACCATTTCTAGCTCTAATTAAAGCAATTAAAATACTTTCTGTTTTACTGTAGACAGATTTTGATGTGAAATGCTCTTTTCATTGGTTTCAATAATTTTTTTCCTTTTCATTTCTCTTTGAACCAAGAAAATTTGGTGCTAGGTATATGTTTCTTGCATACCATATGATTAGATATTTTTGTTCCATTTTTGTTATTTATTTCCAATTTTAATTTATTATAATAAGAGTACGTGACCTGTAATTACTAGCTATGGACTTTTTTGAGAGCCAATTACTTGATCCATGTTGTAAATGTTAACAAAACTATGAATTCTCTTTAAGAGGGATATATGGTTTTATATATATACATAATACACATATACATATAATCAAATTTATTTGAATGTATTATTCAAATCTTTGAAATAATTACTTTCTATCATTTATATTGAATCAATTCTATATAATTATTTGTCATCAAGCTCTACTTGTACATCTAGAATTTTTTTAATATGCTTAACCTTTGTGTTGTTTAGTGTATACCTGTTTGTGGCTGATAATCCTCATAAATTGTGAATGTTATCATTAATTGACCTATCTTGATCCTGTTTTGTACTTTAAAGTTAAATTCTACTTTTAGGATATTTATATTACACTTTTTTTCTTTTAGTTTGCTTTGCCTGCTATCTCTTTGTACATCCTATTATTTTCAACTTTTCTTTTTCACTTTTATACTATACTACTTATATCTAGGTTTAGGTTTTAATCTCTTTTTACACTCTCTGTCTTTTCTGAGAGAATTCGGTTCATTAGCTTTAAATGTAATTATTAATATACTTCATTTTTTCTTTCCATAGACTTTATTTTTATTATTTATTTTGCATTACTGTATTCTCTTTTTCCCTTCTTCTTTATTTTTGCTGGTTGATCAAGTTATCATTCACTATGTGTTTTCGTTAACTTGAATACTCTACTCATTTTTTCCATTCCAGATGTGGTTACTTTCTCTTTCTCTACTCTCATAATTCGACTTAGAATTATCCCTCAAACACTAAGTATAGAACTACAAGAATATTTTTATTCCTCCATTTTATCCACACCCACATGTTACTGAGATAATTTAGACATGTTTATAATTTCTTTATAATATGTCTTTTTGAGAGTTCTTCTTCAGCCCTTACATTATACAAACTTGGATAGTCAATCTTTTTTTAATTTATCAATATATGTATCTCTATACATCTACACATTGCTCATTACTGGTTCCTCTTCCTTTCGTTTCTCTTTTATTCTCTTGAGGACTGTATTTTAGTTTATATTTTGGTTTGTTGAGAGTATATTTGCAGAATTTTCCTCAGATGGAAATGTGAGTAATTAATATATTATCGGAATGCTTAAATATCATCAAATATCTTTTTTTATTGTGAGTAAAAGTGTATAACTTTTGACCTATAAATTGTACATCTAAGAACATATTTAGGAAATATATATATAAATTATTTATAATGTACAATGTATCATTATATATTATATACAACAAATACATTTATAACTTATATAAGTATATAAGTCAAAAATGTATACTAGTAATATGCGAACATATGTATATATAAATTGTGACTATTATTGTTAATTTACATCTTTATAATATTCAGTATTTTAAAGTGTATATAAATAAAGGGTGTTAAAGACACTCAATGATCAAAATTCCATGGAATTTCCAAACAGAAATTTCCTAACATCTCTCACTATGACCCATTCTTTATGTAGCTATGCACTGATACTTCATAGGCACAAGGTATGATTCATGTCTAATAACATTGCCTCCTAGAGATAGACACTCCTGTAGAGTCTCAGTGGACACACAAATTGGTACATGCTCTATGGAGGATAATTAGGTATTATTTATCAAAATCACAAATGCATACATATAACTTTTGACTACAGATTTACTTCTTGCTGATTGTCACCACTATGTTTGCACATGTATAAAGTGATTTACATATGAATTTATTCATTAAAGTATTGTTTATATTAGCAGATGCGGAAAAAAATTTAAATTTCCATGAGAAGGGGACATAGAAATAATGGAATACCATTCTGCTGTCAAAAAGAATAAGGGATTATTTTTGTGCATTGATATCAAAAGATATTCAATAAATATTAAGTGGTAAAGGAATATGCAGATGAATTATATGGTAAACTAACATTTGTGTAAAATGATTGCATATGTATACATACATTTTTACATGCACATAGAGTATCTTTAGAAAAATAAACAAGAATAGTTTGTTATCTCCAGGAAAGGAAATGGACAGTTTCCAGGAATAGAAGGCAGGCTGTTTATTGTATACCCGTTAGTACCTTTAAAACTTTTGAACTTTGTGAATATGTTACCTACTCATAAAATAAATAACAATCAAGCTAAAGAGTTCTTGCCTTTGAGATTCATAACCTTTTTCCTTCCACTTTTCTATTGGTACACTATATCAAACCATCCATTGCCATAGGACATGACTACATAGGTTTAAAAATTGTTCTAATTTGTTCAGTATCACACACCACATAGGAACTGCTAAGGACTAACAGGTATTTAAATACAGGCACATTCTCAATACTCAAGACACTTTATATAGTATCATTAAGATTTCCAGGCCCATATCAATCTCCTGTCCCATCATTGAGCTATAAGCTATTCTTTTACCAGGGTAAGGGTCCGTCCTTCTACCCCATGTCATTTCCTTTCCATTAAATGCGTTACTGCTTTTATGAGCTAGTAAAATTCCTAGAACAGAATTACAGCCAATAAATGTTAGCTATCATTCTTATACATTCTCAAGGTCAAAGAGCCTTCCCTCTTCAGAATCCTTTGTCAATCTCACTTTAAGAGATACTTTGCTCTGAATCTCAGGTCTTCTCAAATTTCAGGACATAATCAGTCTCCTCAGGATGATCTCAAACCCAATCTGATATCGCTATTCTAAATTTCTCCTAACCCCAGCTGTTAACATTCTGTAGATTTTATAAAATTTCCATTTATATATTTTTCAGATTTTCTAGGTTATGGTGTAAACCATTTGAGACTCTACATGTACATGTGGAGGTAATACATACACCTGTAAAAATCATCTCTGCAAAAGCCATTGTTTCATGAGCTTCCTCTATGCTACACAATATTCTATCAAGCGCATACCATAATATTGTCAAGAGTATAGGCCTTGGAGAAAGGCTTAGTTGAAATGCCATCTCTGCCCCTTATTAACTAGGTGGCCTGGACATGTTTCTGACCATCACTTTCCTCTGCATAGAATGAAGATGAAGATAGGACCTATACCATACATTTGTTGATGATGTTACATAGAAGGGTGTATGTCATTCAATTAGCACAATGATGGTTCCCGTTGGTAGTGGTATTCTTTATATCTCTCTTTTATGGTTCTTCCTTCTGTTAGAGTCTTTTCACACTCTGAACTAGTCACCACTGTTGTTCCATAAGGTCAGGTGTAAGTAGTATAAAAGCTTAAGTGTTCACACACACAGTATTCTTGGATGCCAGCAAATTAGCAAAAAGGAAAAAAATCACCCAAAAGATTCAATTTAATCTATAAAAAAAATAGGGTTTTAGAAAGGTGTCAGAGTATTCTATGTCTTAAAACACATAGCTAACTGATTTTGACTAAGATTATTTTAATGTTTTTAGCAGCCCTCTTAACATAAAAAAGAAAAGGAAAAGTCACTCACTTTTATAATTATAACTTAATAGTAGAAAAACAAATATCCAAAATACAGTTGACCCTTGGACAAAATAGGCTATGTAGGTCCACTTACATGCAGATTTTTTTTCAATAGATATATACAGTACTATAAATGTATTTTCTTTATAATTTTCTTAATAACATTTTCTTTTCTCTAGCTTAATTTATTGTAAGAATATATATAATAAATAAGAATATATAATAAATATAACATACAAAATGTTTTAATCAACTATGTTATTGGTAAGGCTTACAATGAACAGTAGGCTATTAGCTGTTAAGTTTTTGGGGAGTCAAAAGTTAGACTTGGATTTTTGCCTGTGCAGAGGTTTGATGCCCTAACACCCACATTGTTCAAGGATCAAGTGTAGTCAAAAACTTTGCATGCAACCACGTTACTACAATGCCCAAGTGAATCTCTTTCTAAAGGCTATTCATTGCTTCAATAACTTATCTTTTTCAGATCTCAGAAAATAATTATGTTCAGTTTTTTTTATTTTAATCCAAATTGGTCATAGTATATTCCTCACAGGTTAGCTCTGTAGCACGAGTCCCTATAACAATACCTGGTACCATAGTTCACCTGGTTCTCAGCTGACTAAATCAAATAGAACTGAGTTGTTGCTAGAAGACTTACAAAAACTTGTTTATTATGAACTTTATACTATAGAACATATAGCCTCCTACCTACTGTGTAGTGAGCCTCAATTAGCTAAAGTAGAGAACACAGTGTACAAATATTTTGCAATGCACGAAAAAGCTACACAATAACAAAAAGTAATTCATACCTGCTGGGCAAATTCCTTTCAGCTTGTTGCACAATTACCTTTGCATACAAAACTGCTCTTTTGGTCTCATAGCTCTTTTTTTTCCTGCTATGTCTCAGTGAATAGTCCCCAAAATTCCATTTATAATACTTGTCTCTCCTCAGTGATAAAAACATCCATTTTCAAATTTGACACCTTTAACCTATTAGTCCAACTCTTGCTTATAATTGATAAAATTTGTTTCTTTTCTTGGTAATAACTTACCTCTAAACCAAAGGTTTCAGCTCTTTCTAGATTTCAGTAACAACAAAGTTACAGGTATTTTTATCTTGCTTTTCTACTTACAGCCAATCTTCATGACTCCTCATTAAGTAGCTGAACCTCCATAGAGGCAGCTACCAGTGAGCAGTAGTCATTTTATCATAAAAATTCATCGATTCGTTGACATTTATAGAAACATGATTGTTACAGGTGTGATTACAAGGATAAATTCCTCTAGTTCAGATAAAGTATCATTATATTTCTCTAGTTCAAAGTAGGAAGAAAATACTTAACAATAAATTTTAGGAGTAGGACAATTTGCCCCTGAAGCCCAGGTGGAAACTGCCCCATTGTGAAGAACCCCCAAATACTTAAAGAATCAGTTTCAGTCTTTAGGACACAATCTAAATTGTCTTAAGGACCTCATGAACCTCTATGCACAACTTTAAATTGTTTCAGAGGTAAAATATGTATAAAACTTATGAAACTTCATAAATAAAGCCCTGAAGACCTAACTGCAGGAGGCCTATAACTCTTTCATACACAAAATCAGAAGGGGGCTTGTGTATTGTCATCATTTTCCCCAGGTGAATTCTCCTTTGGTCCCTCAATTTCTCTCCCTCTCTCTCCCTCCCTCTCCCTCCCTCTTACACACACACACACACACACACACACACACAATTTTGGAAGTATAATTGATTATTTACTGTACAAATTTCCTGTTCACTTTATAAATTTTGCTTAAAAGTAAAAGTTGACTTTTTGAATAAACATTATATTGCAAATATTCTAAATGTAATACATACTCATTGTAAAAGAAAACTATTTTAAGGAAGGACGGAAGGAAGGGAGGGAGAAAAAGAGGGTGGGAGGGAGGGAGAAAGAAGTGAAAAGAAGGTAAAGCAAAGCACAAAAAGATATCCTCAGGCAATACATAGAGGGTAAAGAACAAAGCCGAACATAAATTATAAACAACTTAATGATAACCATAGCTTGAAAAAGATCCTGAACTTTATTATAAAACAGTATAATAACTCAGCATAAAATCATTTGCCTCTCTCTCCTGAAGCACTTTAAGGCTAGACACTTTGGAATAAGTTTTTTCTTTTTCTTCTTTTTTCTTTATTTTCTTTATTTTTTAAATTTATATTTAACTAAATAACTTCAAATAATTTTGTTAGGATAGAATTCTAGAAGTGAAATGAGTAGTTCAAAATAAATGAAGATTTTTATAAATCCAAAGGATAATACTAATTATATTCCCACCAGTGTTATGGTGTTGCTAATTTCTCTTGCTCTTATTATTAAAATAGTTTAGAGTTTTTTCTAATGTAAAGGGCTTAAAGTGATATATCATTATTGCTTTAAGTGGCAATCTTAATTACTAGAGATATTTAACTTTTTTGTCTTAAATAGTTATATCTTCTTTTATATGTATTTTGTACTCATGTCCTCTACCTATATTTCTATTTGGCATTTTATATATTCTAATCACCTCTGTTTACATGAAATTTATTGCCTACTCAATGAAATTCATAGTAAGAATCTCTATGAATATAAAAATGCCCAAGACACATTCTCTACTTTTAAGAATTCTGTAGGTAGTGAGAAAAATATCCATACAATCAGATGATTTCAATAAAAGGTGGTAATTGCTGCCATAAAAACGATGGCTTAGTGTGCTATGAAAGTATAATTGACAAGTAACACGAAAATCAAGACATAATTTCTAGAAACATTGATACCTGAAATGATTCTTAATTTGTGAGTGAGAATTTGAGAGGCAAAGTAATATAGAGAAGAACATTCCAGGAAGAAGAAACAATAACTTTTATGGTATAAGACAAAAATAGCATGATGAAGGCAGGAAAATAAAAATAACTCAGCATCAGGGGAACGCAAACAGAGAGGTAGATGAGGGTTAGTGGAAAATGAAAGTGAACAAGACCAAAGCAAAGAGAGCCCCATATGCCATGTATAAATCAAGGCTTAGTTACAAATGACAGAATACATTCTGATTTAATCAGAAAGGAATTGTTTCATTTACCATTATTATTAAATACTAATATGGGACTGTTTTCTTGCAATAATTCCTTCCCGGTGTTCTCAGAAAATTGATATTTTCCAAATCACAACTCCTAAGAAAAGTTAACTGAGAAATTGAAAAAATATAAAAGCTTAAAAAATAAATTTCTGAATAGAAAACCCTAGCAGCAGTCCCCACCTTTTTTGGCACTAGGGACCGGAGCTCCTATGAGGATCTAAATGCCTGAAGATCTGAGGGAGAGAGCTGAGGCGGAGATGCTAGCACTGAGGAGCGGCTGCAAATACAGATGAAGCTTCTCTTGCTCGCCCACTGCTCACCTCCTGCTGTGCAGCCCAGTTCCTAACAGGTCACAGTACTGGTCCGCGGCCCAGGGATTGAGGACCCCTGTTCTAGAGGCTCAAATATTAAATAAAGCATCAGTGTTATAATGACAGTACAGTAGGTGACTTGCCTTTCTTTACTTCAGACCTTGATTCTACAAATCCTGTGGGGGAAAACCCTCCTTGTCTCCTCCTATGAGGAGAAATATGCACATTAAAAATCTATTTGTTTTAATTAATTTTCTATCAAAAGTTTATAAATCTGATATAAGACTAGGACCTAGATCAGTCATCTCAGAGAGTTTATGGAAGCAGATGGACTTAAGCTGTGAGAAAAAAAAAAAAATTATCCAACATGGCCTGTGGGTTAAACATAATATGCCAGACTCCAGGGTTTTTCTATCTATTTGGAATGCTGGCGTGGGGGGAGGGAATTCTATGAGCTTGTGTAGCACAACTAATAGGCTCTCTTATAGCCCATTTTGTCAGGGTGCAAATCTGATACATCAATGGTCTCAGCCTTTGCTATTAGATTTAATCTGTGAATAATTATGATGAAACTAGAGTAATTAAACATACTTCACAACTGTTTAATACTCCTGCTATGAAAATTGAAAAGTGAACTTGGAAAAACTAAATTAACATACCCCAAATCCCACAAACATTTAACTTTTATTCATCTGCATAATATATGTTTATCTCCAGCGTGCTCTGAATCCACTGATCCATCTGTATAAAATGGATTCAGCCAAATGGATTTCCCAGAATGTGGCTCACGCCAGAACATATTTCCTCATTCATCTTGGGCTGTTAATTAGAAATGTTCTTCAAATAGAGTAAAAAGTTAATGAAAAAGCCAAGGAAAATCAAAATAATGTCACTTCCTACCTAAGATCCCCCAGGCAACAACTTCCTCGAATCACTAAGGTCACAAAGCTAGTTACTAACAGAGAGAAGGTGTCGAAGGAGGTCTACACTGAAAATCAAGAGCTTGGATATTTTTCTTCTAATTCCAATACTGGAAAAGTATTGGAATTTCCTCGAGATAGCAAAGAAATCTGGCTTCTAAATGGACACTGATATGACACCCTCACCCCCATCCAACCCGATACTCGTCCACATTATTATCTGGACCAGTGGGAGGTTTTCAAACTCAGTTTTAATTTTGCAAGATTTTCTTTTTTTATGTTAAAGCTAACAGGTAAGCTGAAACAAAGAAAGGAAATAAAATAAGGATATCCTGATTGATTGCATAGGCTCCGCCTTCGAACTCCACTTACCCATTCCCTAAGTAGTCCCAAATACTCATCATCCTTGGAGTTCCATAGGAAAAGTATTCTAAGTGTTGAACAAAAATACTTTTTAATGGCTTAGGAAGATTTGGAGATTAATGTGAAACTACAGCATAAGGCTCTCCACTGGAAAATGTGGATGTGATGTTTCTGGGTTTCTCTGTTTTACATTTTTCACAACAGAGAGTTTTATTTATTTTGATGAAATAAATTATTTAATGAAGTGTTGCCTATGAAATAGTGTTATATAAAAAAAGCAAATATAAAAAGCTACATAGCAACCAATTCCAATACTGCAGTAAATATATAATATGAAAGACATCGTTCAAAGTGTTTGAAAGTGGCCATCTCTTAGTGTTAGAATAATAAGTGAAGTTTCACTTTTCCTCATCCTACTGGCCTGTATCTTGCAAGTCTCTATAATGAGCATGTGATGATATTGAAGTGCAAAGTCATTATAAAAATTTTTAAATAATATGTGAAAGTGCAATAAAGTAAAAGTAACCAAAATCCCAACATAATTTTAAAGTTTCAATAATATATATATAATGTGTTCACAATCCAATACTTTTTCCATTCACTTGCTAAAGAAGCTTCTGTTAAATAGATGTTTTACTGCCTCCTTCACATCCTTATTTCTGAGACTGTAGATTAAAGGATTCATCATGGGAGTCATCACCCCATAAAACATGGATATAAGTTTGTCAGTGGCATCCAAGTCATCTAAATTGTGTGTCTCTTTAGACTTGGGTTTCATGTACATGAAGAGAATAGTTCCATAGAATATTATGACCACAGTCAGGTGGGCTGAACAAGTGGAGAAGGCTTTGCTTCTCCCCTCAGAAGTGCGGATCTTGAGGATGCTGGAAATGATAAATGAGTAAGAGATGACAATCAGGAACAGGGGCATCAATGTGAACAATGTCGTGGCCACAAGCATGATGAACTCATTGCCTGAGATGTCATCACAAGCCAATTTCATGACGGCCAGAATTTCACAGGAGAAATGATTGATGACATTATTCCTGCAAAAGGTCAATTGTACCACAAATGCAGTTTGTACTGCAGAGTTGATAATCCCTGCCAACCAGGACCCAGCTGCCATGGGCACATAGGAATCCTTGCTCATGATGACAGGATATCTCAGAGGGTTGCAGATAGCCACATACCGGTCAAAGGCCATCATACCAAGGAGCACACACTCTGTTGTCCCCATGGCCAAGCCAAGGAACATCTGTACTGCACAGCCAGAGAAGGAGATGGTCTTTCTTTCTGAGAGGAAGCTCACCAGTGTGGAGGGAATGGAGGTGGAGGTGTAGCAGATGTCCAAGAAGGAGAGGTTCCCCAGGAAGAAGTACATGGGAGTGTGAAGGTGGGAGTCCAAGATGCTGATTAAAATGAGGGTACCATTGCCCAAAAGGATGACTACATACATTATTAAGATTAGCACAAAAAAGAGTAGCTCAAGCTTTGGGTAACCAGAAAGCCCCTTTAAAAAGAATTCCACCAAAATGGTTTGGTTTGTCCATTCCATACTTTCTCTCTTTCATCTGTAAATAAATATTCAAATAATTTAAAAATAATAATAATAATTTCTTTACTATGGTAAGTCTAAGTTCAGCAATACACAATGTTTGCCATACATCCAATGAGATGACGGATGAAAGAAAACAGGGAAGGGAAAGAAGAGAGAAAAGATAAGGG
Source organism: Pteropus vampyrus (assembly GCF_000151845.1). Classification (NCBI taxonomy): domain Eukaryota; kingdom Metazoa; phylum Chordata; class Mammalia; order Chiroptera; family Pteropodidae; genus Pteropus; species Pteropus vampyrus. The sequence goes on along the minus strand of NW_011888884.1, from coordinate 5,113,741 downwards.
AGTGAAGAAACAAACAATACAGGAAGAGAAGTACGAAGGACAAGCTCTTTCTGGACCAGCAACTTTGTGAGGTTTTATTCATCTATTACCTCATTTAAACCACACAATTATTATCATTTTTACAATAAAGAATTTAAGTTAAACTACAAGAGTTTGGCCTAAAGTCATATAATTAATAATTAACATATAATTAATATGTAGCAAAGCCTAAGCTAAAACTCAAGCCTGCTTGTCTTCCACAACTATGTTTTTTATGAACTGTAAAAGCAATACTGAATGCATTATATCAGAGATTGGGTTAGTTAACTCAGAAAAAGCAACCTAGTTCCTAGGTCAGGGAAACTCAACAGTAACCCACTGCATATTAAAACACCGAAAAAAGTGTGTCAATCTGATGGGAGAATGGTCAGCAAAAAATCTAACCAATGTTTATGGACTGCCTGATTGCCCCAATACCGAGTGCAATTCATGTAAAGTCCAATAATCTGATGTCTTTTTGTTACAATGTAAATGGCCTTTTTCTTGGTGAGACAGAGAGCAATTTTTAAATTTTTACTTTTTAAATTACCATACAGTATAATTGATTTTGTCTCTTTTAGCATACAGTTCTAAGAATTTTGAAACATGTGTAGATTCATGTAACTATCACTACAATCAGGACACAGAACTCTCCTATCACCCTAAAACTCGCTTGTGCTATATACCTTTATAGCCATCCCTTTCATCCACTCATACATCCTAGCAAAGACTAATATTTTTTATCCCTCCAGTTTTACCTTTTTCAGAATGGCATACAAATGGGAATATATGCACCATTGGTGTCTGGCTTCTTTCACTGAGTATAAAGCCTCTGAGATTAATCCAAGTTGTTATTGCTGAGTAGTACTCCATTGTATGGATGTGCTACAGTTTATTCAATACCTGTTTTGAATTTATAGCTGCTGTAAATATTTATGCTCAGATTTTTGTGTGAACCAGGTTTTCATTTTTCTAGGGTAAATATGCAAGAGTGGTATACTGGATGATATGAGATATGCATATTTAAGTTTATAGGAAACTACCAAACAGTTTTCCAGAGATGCTGTATCATGTTTTGCATTCCAACCAGAAACATATGAGTTCTAGGTGCTTCCCATCCTCATCAACACTTGGTAATGTGAGCATATATTTTTTTACACATTCTAATAGGTATGCAGTGATATCTCATCACAATTTTAATTTCCCTAATGACTGATGTTGGGGGGGGGGTTGCCATCCTTATATTCTTTTTAGAAAAATATTATTCATGTCTTTTGCTCATTTTCAATTGGATTGTTTGTTCTCCTATTGTTGAGTTTTGAGATTCTATATATATTCTGGTTATGAATTATTTATTAGATATATGACACATATATTGTCTATAAGTCTGTGACTTGTCTTCTCATTCTCCTAATGCAAACACCTTTAGTTGCCATTTTAATTGGTTGCTGCTTAAGCCCAACTGAAAGAAAGACTATGACCAAACAGACACCTTCTAAAAGTTCTTTGATCTCTCTCACCTTGGGTGATTCCTCAGGGAAATAATCTATTACCATCATGCAGGGCTCAGAAAGGGTAGGTTTTGCAAAGACCTTGACTCATAAATTCTCAAGCCATTCCTTTTTATTTTTCCTCAGAAATAGTGCCTCTCCACCTGCCCTCCACACACACACAAATTTCAAGTAATATCTTTGTTTAAGGACATAGAATTCATTGAAAGTGCCCTGATTCATTCACAAAACAAATAGGCACTTAACATATAGACCATTTCTCCTTATTCAGGAAACTCAGTGAAAATTTTAGGTCTGAATTGAATCCTTTGGACATATTTCACCTAGCTTCTAATTAATAGGGTGCTTCTCTTTCATCCTATTTTGTCCTTATTTCAATCAATTCCACATTTATACTTTGGAATTTTTTTACGCACTAAAGATTCATGCTTCTTTTACTGAGTCCCAGACTCACCTTCTTAATACTAACCACCCAAATCCCAATTTCCTGGTAAGTGAAAACTGAGAAGCAATTTCACTCTGCAAGCTTACTTTGTCTGTTGAAGAGAACATGCATTTTTAAATAAAACTGAGATTTTTACTGACATGCAGATGTGCTTCAGAGCTACGGATGTACCCCAAAATTCTATGAACGATAGAAAACATCTAAGCATGAAGACACAGGATGTTAAAAATATTACAATACAATAAATACAACTATACCCTCTACAGCCCCAACCACAGAGAGTAGGCAGCAATCCAGTTTGGAGGGAAACATGCTCTGACATGGCTTTCAGAGTTCACAGGAGGAAGCTCAAAGCACTACCAAACAAGAAGGCTTGGGGCAAGTCCGTGCTGCAGAAACAGCTACAAGGGACTCGATCTCCTGTTTCCCCAGCTTTGCTTCTTCCCAATCCTACCCTGCCTTGGGGCCTGCACCAGCTAAAAGCTGTAGCTTCAGTCCACACTGCTCCACTTAGTTCTCACCAAAAATCTTTCGTTAGTGGATGGGATCAATGACAAGCCTCTGGGTTTGTGCAGAACACATGGACACTCTATATGGTTTCCATATGGCCGGCAATGACCTCAGCACCAGGGTCCCACATCCATGCCCCCTCTGCTTACAGGGTCAGTAACTAGCTAGATGACCTTGGGCAATATAAATAACTTTGTTTCTCAGCATCCTTACCTATAACAGGGGATTTTAATAGCTTCATTTTGGTGTTCTTGGGAGAATAAACAATGCTGTAAAGCACCAAGCAAAAGGTAAGTACTATTTTTGGTGTCCTTCATCTTTCATTGATTTGCTCTTTTTTTCAGGTTCTTTTACATTTCTGTCTTGTTCCATGTTCCTACAAAAGTATCTTTAACTTTTTATAGTCAGACTTGTTCAGCTATCTGGTCTCTTCTTACCCAATCAACCTACTAATTTTCATCACATCTACCGTATGTCTCATGGATGCCCATTATATTAAACTCTAATCACTCTGAAATGAAGAATATTATACTACTATAGCAAAAGCCAATGCCATTTAAAACAAGGAACTCTCAAGTAGACACTATTTTAAAGAAAGGCTATTTCAATTCATTCATCTAAAAGTTAAATGAGAGTATGTGCATGTGCGTGTCTGTGTCTCACAAATATTATGTCTGAAGTTATCATAGGAATACATTACCAATAACAATAAAAAAAAATAAAATGCTCAAAACAATTCCCGAAATACTCATGGAAACATTACTATGAGAGTTAAAATTCTTTCCTGTTAGCTAAAAACTCATTGCTCCTCTTCATTCCTTTTTTACACAGATCAACAGATGTATTCAAGAATAAGTAATAGTGTTTTCCAAATAATGCTCTTATTGAGAGGCTCCAGGACAGGTACTATCTGCTCACAATAAGCACTGGCCAAACATTTGCTAAACTGAAACCAAAGATAACTGAATTGGTGCTATGAGGTAAACTGCTACAGAATAAAAACTTTAGTGACAGCAGCCTACTTTACATTCTGGATCAAGGGTGCAAATCTGCCTATTATACATCAACCTCATTGGACTGGTGAGAAATTAAATCATTAGACATGTAGACACTTGTACTGAACCAAAGAACAGGAAACTATAGTCTAACTAAATGAATCTTTATTCCCAGTAAAATAAATTTAATACCTAAATATCCATCTGTTTTTGGATATTTGAATTACATTGGATTTCAAATTACTCTTTTGGTCATATTTTTCAATTTTTCTTCATTTTCTCACTATAGCCAAATAAATCCTCTTAGACTTTTTCTTCCTATTCTCTGTAGACTCTCTATGGTAAGAAATATTCTATCCTTAAAACATATGGCCTATTTCAACTCAGTTCATTGGACTAGCATGCCCTTGGATTTGTGTTATTAGTATGTTTTCAGCAATTACCTCTAAATAGAAGGTCGACTCACCTCTTAGATTGTAAAACAGGTTGTTTTGCGTTGATTTTCTTTTTGCAGCCTTTTGTACAAAATTTTCCATGAGGTTAATGAATTTCTGAAGGTGTTACCATGGAGGAGCCACAGTGTCACAGGACTTCATACCTGAAAAACATTGATGGCAAAGAGACTATTTCAAAATTGTTTTAAAGCCTTATATACATTATAACCAAATATGATTGATTAAAAAGGACTTCATTTTGGATCTGCTAGTTTAAAAGCAAGAAGAAAATGAATGTTTGAGAATATGGAAGATTTCATTTGCCCTTCAAGGCCAGTTGGAAATACTGCCCCATTGTGAAGATCTAGGAAATCCTCTAAAGAATCTTCTCAGGCTCAGGAAGGCCATTTAAATATTTCTTGCTCTCAGGGACTCATGCAATTTTCTCAGCTATAACTTTAAGTTGCTTCAGGGGAAAGATGTTCAAACTTTGAAAACTACAAGGATAATCCTCTAAAGACTTAATTATATTAGATCCATTACTGTATTTCAAATAATGAATCAGAAGTCTTAAGGATGTATCTTATTCCATTCTCAGTCTATTACCATACATTGCTGGAATCGTCAATCCAAACATATTCTAATGGCTTTGTCCAGACCTTTGTTCTTATGATAGTAGAGTAGAAAGAACTCAATTAGCTACATTAATTCTCAGCTATTAATAATAAGAATAAAAACTTATAAAGTTCTAGGCATGGTTATAAAATTTCTATACATATTGTTATTTAATTCATATTTGTTAAATTAGTGAGCAAAAAAGGGTTTATTGTACAAAATAATCTAAAAATTATTGCATTTTACTCTGAAACTCAAAACAGATATACCTATCACCAAGATTAACTGGCATAAAATTACCATCTAACTAACTTAAACTAATTAGGAGATAAGGAGGAGATTATATATATATAAAAAATCTCAGGTACTCTCAGCCATATTCCGCTGCTATAGGGAGGGCTCTGTTTTTATTAAACTACTTCACCCAAATAATGAATGCAATGTATTCATCCCAAAACCATTTACCCAGGTAAAAGAGACTTTGACTAATGGTCTAAAGATAATGGGTTAAAAATCAGCACTGAACAGGAAACAAGTTAAAACTGGATGTTCAACATCATTGTTTCTGAAGTTTAGTGACTTGATCACAAGAAATTAATTCCCAAATATCTTAGATGCTGGTCTGTCACTGTATCTAAACTTCCTTCTCAAGAACGGAGCATTTTACCTGTTTTTTCCTTTCTTCTCTCTGAATTACAAGAGATCCTCAAAATCCTATATCCAACATTATTTAAGTGAAGTACCCAAGTAAATCACATCAGAACAATGTTTCCAGAAAATGAAATTATTCTTTTACTTTTTTGGCAGAGAAGTTTTAGTTACTATTTTTTTCTGACCTATCTAGGACATGGGACATAATTTTATGAAGGTAAATAAAGCTGCCCACCAAAAAAAAAAAAAAAAAATTAAGCCATAGTTATCTGATCTGTCATCACCTAGGATGTAGAAAATATTCCAATGGGCATGCAATGCAACTCAGCTTCAATGTGTACTCTCCAGACCTAAAGCAATTGCTTTAAGGGTTTAAATTGAGATTTTACATTTTTTTTACTATGAGTTAAAGTTTCCAACATAATTAGACACCTGCCTCATTTTTTTCTCTTTTTTACATTATATTTTTTTCTGTTATCCATATGTATTCATATTTATTTTAGAAACTTGGACATTTCAGAAAAAAATCATGGTTAATTTATTAGATATATCTTTCCAACCTCTATTATGCATAAGCTTTCTTGGTATAAGCTTTGATTTTGCAAATGCTGAATACTAGTTTTTGTTCTTTCACTCAACCATGTTAACGTTAAGTATTTTTGTATTAATACAAATTCTTCAAAAATATTATTTAATAGTTGTAAAATAGTCTATTAAATGATGTACTGTGATTTCATAATTCCCCATCATCAAAATAGACAAGTATGAAAAACTAGTTCAAAAGATAGCAGGCAGTGATGGCAAAATTATCTAAAACTCTAAGTCTTATGGAAAATAGAAATTTGTTAGATAATATCCACAGTCTTAATTGTTTTCATTCCTTTACCCAAATAGATTATGAGACTCCATTTTATACAAGTAAACAAAAATGATGCAGGAAATATTTCAAATACAAAGGTATTCAATATAGTAATCTTTTTAAGGATTAAGGATAAAACATTTGGAATTTATCGATTGCTTCTTAAAGGAGTTACTCTAGCATTGCAAAAGAAATACAGATAATGACCTCTACTCATTTAATTCAATTTTTAAGTATCAAAAGAGATGAGTGCAATATAAAGATGATATATTATTAAACTGTATACTTGAAACCTATATAATTTTATTCATTGACGTCACTGATGAATTTAATTTTTAAAAAATTTTAAAAAGAGAGAAAGATGGGTGCTTTCCTATAGGGATGTTTGCAAGTAAAATCTTGTGACAGCAATCATTTTGGGGCTATTAGAGTACCAAATATACTACCTTAAACTCAGCATAAAGTAATTATTTTCTGAAAATAATTTCCAAATAGAAATAAACATTTTAGAAAAGTTTAAAAAGAAGAAAAGCATTTGATCTGATTTGTACCCTCCCGCTCTACAGCTTCAGTAGAGATTCCAGACTACTGATACTTGTTCAAAGCCTCTATCAGAGTTTTATTGTCAGACTAAGAGGTTGACTATGCTTTTACAGTAAATCAAATTCCAGTCTTAAACGGTACTGAACAGGAGCGTATCTAGGCCTATCTATCCTTTCCCCTCTCTTAGTATGCCTGCATAGTTGGGCACAGCTTGCATTGAATAAGAGTCCTCCTTTCTATAGCCAACAGAATTATAAACTGCCTTCTATGCTGACTAAATGGTCTGAGCATTGTTTCCTTAAGAAGCAGCATAACTTGTTGGCAAATGGCTATCACAAGGCAAATCCTGTATCATCTCCACAGGCTTTGTTTGAAAATGTTAAATAGTAACCCATTCATTAGATCAATTAATTTATTTATCTAGCGATATATTTTATGGCTGTGGTAGAACATCATAAGAATGCAGAGCTGTTTTTAAAAGGATTCTGTGATTCATTTACTATAAAGAGGAAGATCATTTGCTAATATTTATTCTGAAAATTTTTTTTCAAATTAAAGATGTTGTTACATGCTCTTTGGTACACAACCCAGGTGCTTTAGCTGACCCCAAATTCCTTCTTTAAAAAAATATTGGCCCTAACTGCAAATTCAACAAGCTGGATGACTTTCATATAAACAGCGATGTGCAATTTGGTTACTTACACATCAAAAATCTAAAGAACATGAAATTGTTTGTAATACACTACACAAAAGTCTCACCTCCAAGTCTCAGCAGAAAGTTCAGCTTCACATTGTGTACTATCTAATTACTATTCTACACAGTTGAAGCACCAATGGTGCTCTCTAAGGTATTGGAGAGAGACCATCTAAAAGGCCTTGTTATTCATGTGTGCTCTGCAGAAAAACATCCATCAGCATCACTTAGTAACATGTTCATAAATGCAGATCTCAGAGCCCACCTTAGCCTCACTCCATCAGAATCCATATTTTTCAAAGATTCCCCCAGATTCATCACATATATACTAAAGTCTGAGAGACTCTCCACTAGATCGATGGTTTTTATCCTTGGTTGCACGTTGAAATCATCCGGAGAGCATTATTATTAAAACAAAAAAAAAAAAGATGTCTGATTTCTACACTTTAACCAACTTATATAAATTTTGGATGACAATAAAGTGTAGTCAAAAACACATGAGATTTAAAGTCAGAAAAACCAAATTTGAATAACTTACTATGATTTTATATAAATTTATTCTCTCTGGATTTCATTTTCCTCAGAGAATTATAGTGATAATAAAATAAGTAATGTGCATAAACACATTTGTAAATGATAAAACTTGAAACAAATGATATTGTTAGTGTTTGTCGTAAATATAAAATCAAATAAATAATTCTTCATTGAAAAAAATAAAGCATGCTCTCTCCGAAATATTGATTTTAAAGTGGGCTCTGCAGATCAGCTGCATCACAAATAACAGATGTTGTAAAAAATGCAAATCATTCTTCTCTGTCTCAGATCTTGTACATCACAATCTCAGGAAACAGAATATAGAATATTTAAAAACTTGCATTTGTAATAAGTCACAGTTGCTCTTTTAGCTAGAAGAGGAATCTTACCAGCTAATCTCTGTTACCACTATTCCAGCTAGCGCCCATATAGTTGTTTGATCTCCTGTCCCAATTACCTTACTTTCTATAATATGGGACCGCTCATTTAACTTATATGCTGTTTCTTTTCCTGTATTGTTCCAGGTATGAAAAAAAGGAAATGGAAAGGGCCAATTGGGCAACTGGAATTGAGTTCATTCCGAAAGATCTTTCAGAGTACCAAGACATTAAAAAACTTTCTTTTTGTCATGTGCTTAGTGATGTATCCGGTGATCCTCCTGGGGAACAGCACTTTTATCATCTTAACGCTCCCAGAATCCCACCTCCACAGATCCATATACTCCTCCTTTGGCAGCTTCTCCAACTTGGATACACATCTCTTTTGTCCCCTCTATGCTGACAAACTTCCTATCATAAAAAAATTCTCATTCACAGTTCGTATTATATAAATGTCTATCTCTTTACGTAATGGGGTCCACAGAGTGTGTGTTCCTGTCAGTGATGGCTGATGGCATCTAGAAGGCCATCAGCAAATATCTGAGCTAGCCCATCATTATAAATGAGGGACTTTGTGTGTTTAGATGGGCAGCTATCTCCTAAAGATTAAGCTTTCTCAAAGTACTGGCACAAAATATATTCACATTACCAGTGTTCTTTTATTGAAGTAATAGCATTAATAGTTTTTTTATGAAACATTTAGCTGGCCTACACAGATATTTTTTTGAATGAGAGTGCAATAATGTTGAGTGCAATGTAATAGTTTCATTTGGTCCATGACTGCTAATTGCTGTTTCCCATGTTTTCATATTCTATGCTATACTAAGAATCAATTCAGTCAAAGGAAGAAAAAAGGCCTTTTCACCTGTTCAGTCCACAATAAAAGTGATAATTATGTCTTATGGGACAATCCTTTTTTTGTACATGAAGCTGAAGCCCAAAGACATGACTTCAGACAAACTGATCAATTTATTCAATGGGATAGTCATCCTAATGGTCAATACTATCATCTATAGCCTGAGTAACAAGAAGGTACAGGCCTGAAGCTATAAGACACTCGTTCTAGAGAAAATGATGTGAAACTCATATCTCGGAGTTCAGCTGCACAAAAGAAACTCATGTATTTTGAGGCAAGGATTTTAAATACAAACAGAAAAAAAAGGTCAAATGTTGAATCACAGAATTTCAGAGTTAAAAAGAAATTTCAAAAGCAACAGTCCAATTATATCACTTTCTGAAAATGACTGTGATCTCATAAAAATGTAGGGCTACATAGTCTATGAAATGCAAGTAAACTTACGGAAGCAAGACCAAAAAAAAATTAAATTAGGCCTTTCCCCATCCCCTGAAAAAAATACTACCACAAATAGCTACCTAACAAATAATACATATATTTTCAGTATTCTTTATTTTAAATACTTTTGATATATTTGTTTGTTTATGCTTGGTTTTGTTTTTTTCATTTTACCCAGAGACCTCATCTGGCACCAACCTACATTTCCAATTACATCTTTTACTTTCATGTTGTTCCCTGCCGATGTTGCAATATTGTGCGCCACTCACTGCATAGTTACCCTATTATTTCATATTCTTTCGCACCTAAGGAATAGCACATGCGATTTCCCCTGCTTTGTCACATTTCTCTTTCTTCTCTAGTGAAATCTAACAATAATGAAAGAAATAGGTCAAGTGTTACATCCTCTGTAAAGTTTTCCAATACTCCCTTGAGTTAGTTATTCCCTCCTCCATGCTGCCCTGACCCTCACCTCCTACAGTAATTTTTCTTTTATGCTATAACCATTTTTTAGATTCTGAAACCTAACCAATGGCAGAACCATGGCTCACTATTTCCTGTATGAAGTACAATGCCAAGTTAATTAAAAAATAGTAGGCAATCATTAACTGCTTAATTAATTTAAATTGAAAATGAATACTAAAAATACAAATATCTGAAATACCACACAACAAGATAAATGGACATTATATAGTATTTCATCCTCCAAACTACAATTCCGAATATTTTTGGAAAATAGTAGCTAATCTTTAAATGTAAAGAAAAAAAAGATAAAGGACTGAATAAAATATACCAAAGAACTCATAAAAATTTCCCCTTTCAGTGATTATTGAGTTATAAGATACAGTGGTGTTTCTTTTTTTTTTTTTTTAATTAAATTCATTGCAGTGACACTGATTAATAAAATTATATGTTTCAAGTATACAATTCAATAATACAACATATATATATTGCATTATGCGTTTACCACCCAAAGTCAAATATCTTTCTGTCACCATATATTTGACCCCTTTTACCCTTATCTATCCTCACCCTGCTTTCCTTCTGGTAACCAGTAAACTGTTCTCTGTGTCTATGTGTCTCTGTCTGTCTTGTTCGTTTGTTGCTTTCAGTTTCATATCCCATATATGAGTGAAGTCATATGTTTCTTCACTTTTCTGGCTTATTTTGCTTAGCATGATAATCTTAAGACCCATCCATGTTGTCACAAAAGGCAGTATTTCATCTTTTCTTATGGTATATATGTACTATATCTTCTTTATCTAATCACCTACTGGACACTCAGTTGTTTCCATGTCTTGGCCACCGTGAATAATGCTGCAATGAACATTGGGGTGCATATATCTTTATGGGTAAATGTTTTTGAATTTTGGGGGTAGATACCCAAAAGAGGGGTTGCTGGGTCATGTGGTAGTTCGATTCTTAATTTTTTGAGGAATCTCCATACTGTTTTCCATAGTGCCTGCACCAATGTGCATTCCTACTACCAGGTGTATGAGAGTTCCTTTTTCACCACAACTTCTCCTATACTTGTTATTGCATGTCTTATTGATAATAGCCATTCTTATAGGTATTACGTAGTATCTCACTGTGGTTTTAATTTGCATTTCCCTAATGACTAGTGAAGTTGAGCATCTTTTCATATGTCTGTTGGCCATTTGCATGTCTTCTTGAGAGAAGTGTCTGTTCAAGTCCTCTGCCCATTTTTTAAGTGGATTGTTTGTTTTTAAGTTGTTTAAGTGAACTGTTGTTGAGTTGTGTGCGTTCTTTACATATTTTAGATATTATACCCTTATTGGAGGTGATGTTTATGAATATCTTCTCCCATTCAGTTGGCTGCTTCTTTGTTTTGTTGATGGTTTCTTTGCTATGCAGAAGTTTTCTATTTTGACATAGTCTCATTCATTTAATTTTGCTTTTACTCCCTTACCTTTGAGGTCAAATTCATAAAATCCTTTCTAAAACCAAGCTCCATGAGTTTAGTATTATATTTTCTTCTATGCAATTTATTTTTTCAGGTCTTATATTTAGGTCTTGGATCCATTTTGAGTTAATTTTGGTGAATAGTGACAGTTAGCAGTCTAGTTTCATTCTTTTGCATATGGTTGTCCAATTTTCCCAGCACCACTTATTGAAGAGGCTTTCTTTTTTCCATTGTATGTTTTTGGCTCTTATGTTGAATATTATTTGTCCCTGTATACTGGGGTTTATTTCTGGGCTCTCAATTCTGTTCCCTTCTGTTCTGTGTGTCTGTTTTTCTGCCAGTATCATGCTCTTTTGATTATTGTCGCTTTGTAGTATTTCTTAAGATATCATGACCCCTCTGATTTTATATTTCTGCTCCAATTCTGTACTATAAACTCAGATTTTATTTTTAAGAAAATTTTAAAATTTACCACCAAATTTACTACATATATGGTGGTGATTTCTAAAGAATATTGTCAAAATACCTTACAAGAGAAAGATTTTTTATTGTTGTTTTGTTTTTGCCACAAAGGAAATTCAGTTTGCAGCACAAATAGAAAGACTCTGGTTCAAAATCAAAAATGAGAATCAAAATTGTAATTCCCTTTCAGAGAAATGTCATATCATTAAGAGGCAACATTTTTATCACTTTTTAAAAATTTCTCATCTCTTCTTGTCCTGCTGAAATCTCTCTTAATATTTAACTTACTCGTTAAATATCTTTTAAAATTAATAGAGGAAATAGGGACAGACAATAAACTTAAGTCTTGTCTGTTATTTATGACCTAGGTGACCTTTATAGGAGCCTAAATTTTCTCATCTACCTTAAAAGCCATATGGAGCTAATCCTTGAGCATAGGGAAAAGAGCATACCCAGCATTCGATCTCCAGCCCCTAACAGGCACATACGCAATGCTGAATACATGAGAGAAGTAATCAAGAAAAAAAGGAAGGAAACACTTACATTAATGCTATCATTACTAACTAATAAAAACAATTTTAAAAGATACATTATCTGTTAAAATCCACTTACTGCCTTCCTCATTTGCTCTCTGGTTCTTAAAAATAGGGGCACTAAACAAGGAGTTTTAGGCACCTGCATCTGAATGAAACAGTGAGGGGTACTCATGTTGTACTTTCCACCAGCATTAATTAATGAAAAGGTACTTAAACAGAGCATATATAAGTTACCTTGTAAACACTGCATATGTGTGTGTGTGTGTGTGTGTGTGTGTGTGTGTGTGTGTGTGTGTATAATGCATTAAACATTTATTTTCATCTCATCACTTATCTTCTTCATTTGTTCTCTCAGTTCTAAACAAAATAATATAGTAAATCATGGATTCCTGGATGCTTATATTTGAATAAGGCATGAGAAAGGAGGGAGCATTATCAGGAAGTGATGAAAGATGATGATGCGGCTAGAAGAGGTGAACTCTGGAGGTCAGCCTTCATTTTGTCTAATAAAGGAAAGAATGGACTAGGGGTAGACTAGGAGTGGAAAGAGACTAAATAACCAGATAGAAAGAAAGAAGATAATAAAATGTAATGAGCTCCTCCTATGAGCCAACTGCTTTCAAGTAATGCCACATTTAACCCTTAATAAGAAAATGCATTCAAATCTTACTACTGAGTTGTTCCATATTATTTAACTCTTATGGTATGCTCAGTTCTGGCCCCAGGAAGATTTCAAATTCCTTATTCATTATAGCATATTTTCCATTCCAAATATCAGCATTACTTTGTTTTTGAGGTATATTAGGTAAAAACATAAGTGTGATCAGTTAATGAATCAGAAAGGGTGCCATCACAGAGGAAGGAAGAGATGCAAACATTCTAGTCATAAAATCCGAAGGGGGGACTTCTGATTTCTGCTGCTTTCACTATAGCTAAGCTCCTACCACACTCAAATATCTCAAAGATGACAACTATAAACTCTATACAAAATAGCAAAAAAAAAATCACTTGGGAGAAGTAATGTTTAGGTGTGAGTTTCACATATTTATGGCTATAGGCTGAATGATACACTGTATAGAGTGGCAAAAACTCTAATAACAGTAAACTGGCAGTCTTTCTGGACAAACCAGAAAACTTCTGGAGAACACAGCCACAGTAAAGTAAGGGAATTCCAAGAAGAGGAGACAAAAGAGGAAACATCAAATTCTGTATAAATCTTGCCCAGTTCTCTAATTGACCCCTGTGCCATGTATGCACAAACTAGCTAAATATGAAAACAATTTTGAACTAAGATATGAACTGTTAACTAAAAGATGGCGTTTGCAATTTGAGTTAAACCAAGTTCATTCTAAAATCATTCAGAGGAATTTAATGGAATTCAGGCTCCATAATATCAAATTCACAATGTCCAAGATACAATCCAAAATAACTCAATATATAAAGAATCAGGAATCTGTGATCCATTTCAAGATAAAAAGGCAATCAAGAAAACCAACCCTCAGATAGCCCAAATGCTGAAATTACAAGAAAGAATGATGAAGCAACTTATTATAATTATTTAAGTGAAGTAAAGGAGAATATGCTCACAAGGAAAGAGAAGATACCAAATTTCAGTGAAGAAATAAAAACTATAAAAAGAACCTAATGGAAATTCTGGAATTGAAAAGTAGAATGTCAGAAAATTAAAAATTCACTAATGGGTTTAACAACAAAATGAACTTGGTAAAGAATGAAAGACCTGGAGATAAAATCAAGGGTTTAATATACATGCAATTGGTTTACCAGAAAGAAAGACAGTGAATAATAAAGACAGCAGAAATCAATGAAATATAAAATAGGCAAAATTCTCAACAAAATATGAGCAAACTGGTTTCAACAATACATTTAAAAAATTATATACCGTGGTCCAATGGGATTTATTCCCGGGGCTGCAAGGATAGCTCAACTTCTGCAGATCAATCAGTACGATACACCACATTAACAAAATGAAAGATAAATTCATATGATCATCTCGACAGATACAGAAAAAGCATTTAACAAATTTTGAAACCTATTACTAAAAACCTCTCAACAAATAGTATAAAGGGAACATAGTCAACATAACAAAGGACACACATAAAAAGCTCACAATTAACATCATAATCAATGGTAAAAACCTGAGCTTTTCCTCTAAAATCAGGAACAAGACAAGGATGCCCACTCTCACCACTTTTATTCAACATAGTTCTAGAAGTCCTAGTCAGACCAATTAGGCAAGAAAAAATAAAAATAAAAGGTATCCAAATTGGAAAGGAGAAGTAAACTATCTCTATTTTCAATTGACATGTATTATATAGAGAAAATCCTAAAGACTCCAAAAAAACAAAAAACAAAAAAACTTAGAACTAATAAACAAATTCAGTAGAGTTGCAGGACAAAATCAATAAATAAAAGTCAGTTGCATTTCTATACACTGACAATGAATTTTCAGAAGGAGAAGTTAAGAAAACAATCCCATTTACAGTTACATCAAAAACAATGAAATACCTAGCAATGAATTTAGTCAAGGAGGTAAAAAAATATTTATAATCTCCTCCTAGAAAATGTTTTTCTGTGCTTTTACTGCTTTGAGTTTTATAATAGGTTTTATCACAATGTCTAATTGTTTTTCAGTTTACCCCATTTCTGCCACAGAAATACATAAATGGAATACTACTCAAGAGCAAGATGCGAAGCCTATTTGTCTTTTCTTTTCCACTTTAGTAAAAATGCATTGATTTTCCACACCTGGGAATTTGGGTCTTTGTATGAAAAAATATGTCTTGAACACTTTTAAATATTTTTCTTCTGAAAAATGTCATAAATTCTTCCAATTGCACATAAATCAAATTGTTTCTGGTAGCAAACACAAATTCACTTCTATTTAGTAGGGGCAAGTCTTTCACTTTCTCAGCAGAAATATTTGTGTCTGTGACTTCCAGTTATTTTATCTTTTCATTCACCTTAGCATGATAAATGCATTGTTTCACTGGTATATCCCATATTCAGTTCAATCAGTCAATTTTCAATAAATCAATCAACTAAACAATAAGTATTATATTTATTGGGCTCCTATAATAGACCTAAAAGCACTTACAGAAACTGTGGTATAATACTAGGCTATAGTGAGACAAAGAAGAAATAATGGATCTAGTCGCTGCTACTGAGAAACTAATGAATAAAATTATAATTTAATGTTACATTTTTTCTACTAATTTAGTTTTCAAACATTTTTATATAAAAGATTTCACTGGATAGCCACCTCATACTGACCAAGTGATCCATTCAAGTTGTATTTTAGTAATTATTAAACAATTTCAGAGTGAATTCAGAGATTTTCCCAAGGTCTCTTTACAATGTTCTTTACATTGTCATACATGAATATATTTATAAGCACAAAGAATACTGCACAGTTGAGGGGTAAATACTATAGAGTATAGGGTTTAGTCAGTGACATATAAACATATATGAAGCACCTGGTAAAGTTTAGACCCAGCTTTAGAAAGAAGGAGCATAAACATAAAAAAAAAAAAAAAAACAAGGAATGAAGGTAGAAGCTTGTACCCAAGAGCCAAATTGGCTCTCTGTACCACATAAAGTGTTTTAACGATACCACCCTCCAACAACATAGAGCAAAACAGACATTGATGCATGATTAGATGCTTTTTTCTCTCAGACTTCGGTGCTGGAAAAATCTTCCAATAATGGAAAAGGACTAGAGGCCCTAAGAAAGATGCAGAGGTGAATATATATGTAGTCAATATCCATATATCAGAGCCAATTCTGGTGAAGTCTAGGTTTCCTAAACCTATGGAATGTTCCTATTCATGTTACTTTCTTTTTTTCTGTTCCCTCTATTAATTAAAGTAAAACTTTAAACCAAAGGATCGTGACAGTTATTTGACAAATTTTATTCCACAACCAGTCAGGAAGCTCCAAGGAACTGTGTAGGTCTCCGTACTTTGAAGCCTACAGGATGGAAGACAAGATGAGAGCTAGTGACTGGCCAAGAAATGTGACACAGCCCTGCGAATTTATCAGCAAAAGGTATACCACTTTGTTATCCCCAGTGCCAAAGGGATCTTTCTAAAACACTAATCCAAAGCATCAATCTCTTTCTTATAACTTACTGGATTCTATTGCCCACCTTAATGTCTTAAAACTTTTCCTAGAAGCACAACATTTTTTCCAAATAAAACATTATGTGGAGCTCTGAGGCATATAAAACAGACAAAAGCAGAGCCAGGTAGAGGGTTAGGGGTATCAGAGATCTACCTCTTGGAACATGCTCATATGTGTGGCATCTCTGATGCACCCTCCTGAGAACAGAAGGTGACCACCTCAAACCGACAGAGATATTGACTGCTTATCTTAGCATCTGAAGCCCCCACAGTTTGGCTCCAAGCTGCCTTTCCAGTCTTTTCCCTTGTCACCACACTAACAAACAATACAACCCAAGTTCAACCAACTAAACTCTTAGCGGTAGGGCATTCTTAGTACTATTGCAATATACATGCTATATTCTATCTGAAAATTTCTTCTACACAAGAATTTCTTCTGCATCACTAGGATAATTTTTTTCCCAATTCAGCCAAGCAGAAATAACCCCT
>NW_011888884.1:5088516-5096276 GCF_000151845.1 Pteropus vampyrus | reverse complement strand
TTCTCATTGCCCTCTTTTAATTCTTTCTTAGAGATGGTTCAAGCCCTTTCATATGAAGATCTGTTTATTCCATTTAAACTATTTCAAGTTCACACGTTATTCTACTCAGCCCAATATACTATGGATGCAAACCAAAAATCCAGCTTAAGAGGTAGGGGAGAGGAAAAGTCTGTGAATATTCTGTAATATTTTTGTCTCCAATTTATACGTCAGTCTGTATTCCACAAGACTGTGGGCTCTTCGATCATGTTTTGGTTTTTGTTTCCATGTTGTTGAGATTTTTGATATCATCAATAGTTATTACAATTCTTGAGACAAAGCAGGTATTCAGTAAATTCTATTTGATTGAATAATTGAAATAAGGAATAAATGAATAAAGAGAAATTCCTATTCTAAGGAAATTCATGTAACTGCAAAAATATCTAGTTTGTGACACTAAACGCATTATCACCATGTTCTCAGAGAACTGTGCAACCAAGTTCTTTAGAAACTAAATAACTTTTTTATGTCATTTAATAGTAACAATGGTTGTCACTCAGAGATTCCACTGCTCATCTATTGAAACCCAAGACAGACCAAATTTCCCCATCGGCTAGGGTGTCTGCACAAATTCTCACATTGCCTCAGATATCTCTGCACAGAATTATGCTTGCCACTTTTCAGCCAAAAGGAAATCAGCCCTAAAAAAATAGCTTCATTTGTCTACTCTTGTCTATCTATGACGTATACACAGGTCAGTTATCTAACGCCCTAAAGTGCTCACTCTTTCCCTCTAAATGATCAAAAACTACCCCATTGTGAATTATTTAATGTTGAGTTCATCTAGCACTCTGACCCTTTACAAGGCACTTTTTACTTTACCTTCCTAAAAAAAGATATGAGACTAGAAAACTGATACACATTGAGGATAAAAGGCTGGGCTAGTAAAATGGTATTTCCTTTTACATAAGATTAGAGAAATCACCATTCCTAAGTTAAACTAAATTCTATTATTCATGAGAAGGTGGGTGGTTTGCATAAGAATCCTTTTACCCATAAATTTATGTCCCTTTTCTCCTCAATCCAGTCATGAAGGGAAACAGGAAGCCCTAGATTTCTCTTACATTTAAGTACCAGGAACAGAAAAATTAATTTCAGAAATAGATGGTCCCACCTATGTTTATTTTGGAAACTCCAGGTGAGAACTGCATTCAGGGAAAAGGATTTCTTTAAAAGTAGCACTCACATTCCCTCTGAGGACCATTTCTAACACAGCATTTTCTTCACAGCTGCCTTTACATCTTTGTTCCTCAAACTATAGATGAGAGGATTGAGCATAGGTGTCACGACTCCATAGAAGAGAGATATGATTTTGTCTGTGACTTGTACTTTGTCTGCACCAGAGGAGTCCTTGGCCTTGGGTTTTGCATACATGAAGAGGATGGTTCCATAGAATACAATCACCACTGTTAGGTGGGCAGAGCAGGTGGAGAAGGCTTTGCGCCTTCCCTCTGCAGAAGGAATTCTCAGGATGGTGGAGATAATGATAACATAGGAAACAAAAATGAAAAGTACTGGAACCACAAGAAAAATCATGTTAGCAACAACCATGCTAACAACATTTATGGAGATATCAGCACAGGCCAATTTTAAGACAGCCAAGATTTCACAAGTAAAATGATTAATGACATTGTCCCCACAGAAAGGAAGACGCATGGCAAGAGAGGTTTGCAACACAGAATTAACACATCCTGCAATCCAGGACCCAGCAGCCATGGGCACATACGAAGCCTTGCTCATAATGATGGGGTATCTCAGAGGGTTACAGATAGCCACGTAGCGATCAAATGCCATCATGCTTAGAAGGACACACTCTGTGGCTCCCATAGCAAAGGAGAGAAACATTTGCACTCCACATCCGGCGAAAGAAATGGTTTTCTTTGAAGTTGAGAAACTGCTGAGAAAGAGGGGAATAGAAGAACTGGTGTAGCAAATGTCCAAGAATGATAAGTTACTGAGGAAAAAGTACATGGGGGTATGCAGGTGGGAGTCATAGACACTTACAATGATGATGACTCCATTTCCCAGCAGGATCACCAGGTACATGCATAGGACCAGCACAAAGTAAATGGTCTCAAGCTCTGGGTAGCCAGTAAGCCCTAGCAGGACAAATTCTGTCACAAAAGACTGATTGGTCTTTCCCATGTTAATATTTTCTTTCACCAAAAGGAATTCAGCAGTAGCCACAGTACACATGAATCTGTTAAAGCAGCGCTTGTAAGAGTTATCTTCATCCTTAAGTAGCTTCCCTTGTGGGTAATATGGACCTATTATTGGATATACAGATAGCATAAGAATATGTTATGATCATCTAAGCTAAGATCAATTAGACTTTTAAATTTCATGAAGAAGTATTTAGCTAAAAAAAGTTCTTGTTAAAAAAACAGATTCAGAACATATACAACTGAGTTAGAATTACAAGTCTCACATTATGAATTTGAAATTACTTTTAATGCAATGTCTCTATAACATTTTAACCAAACAAATCTAAAATTTATAAAATACTATTGGCCGCCAGGGGTTCAACTATATATATATATTTCTCTCTCTCTCTCTCTCTCTCTCTATATATATATATATACACACACACACACACACACACACACACATATATATATTTCTCCACAATATGTATGTTAACCTTAACAAAAATCACTGTTCTTCGGTTACTAAATCAAAATGGTATATGTAAATCTTGCTTCGATGGTAATGTAACCCCAGTTTTAGAAGAATTTTGTGCTAGGAGAACAAACTGAAAAGATAATATTTTTACAAAAAGAATTTTTAGTTATTTCTAATTTGAGAGAAAATGTATACCTGTAAAATCTTAAGAATATTAACTATAGGCATTAGTAATATTTGTAAAAGAAAAAAAGAAAACATTTTTAGATAAAATTATTATTCTGTCTTTTTCAGTACAAATTAGAGCATCTAGGTAATGAGTCTGTCTGATATATATAATGAATGACAAGTTGATCTCAGAAAAATTCTAGTGTGCATGTCTCAATCTAGAGTCAAACCATAAATAAATGTATAAACTAAGAAATTTAAGTGTCAAAGGATTTACTCTTTTATCTCCAAGTATAAGAATATATATTATCTTCAACTTGCACAGGAATCAGCTTCTCGTACTCTAACGGCTGCTCTTCTGTGCTCTACTTCTCACAGCATATTCAGAATATCCATAATAAAGAGGGGTAAGTTACTCAAAATATTCTTAAGTATTAGCATATGTAATAATTATTTGTATCCCCACTTCACTGGAACATAGACTATTTCTATACTAAAATGCCAGAAACAGAAGAAGACCTACATTTTTAATGAAATTGCTAGTCTCATGAATTCCATCTCAGTAAATTCAGTAAGATGACTAAAAAAACTATCTGCTTCTCAGTTCTCATTCATATCAAGTAGCTGCCATTGCCACTGTGTTTTGTTTTTTGTTTTTTGTTTTTAAAATTAACCAGTGGCAAAATAGAACTGACTTCCAGTAAAAATGAAAGTTGGGGCTCTTTATAGTCATTTCACCGTGAGAGGCTCCTTTAAAGAACCAGCCATTTGAGCACCAAAGCAACTTAAAATCTTTGCTGCTTTGAGGATGCTTCTAATCCCAAAAGCAGTTTCAAGTTCACAATGTGGACTGGATAGAATTTAGAATTAGAAACGTTCTGGTACTTTCAAGATCAAGTCCCTTAGCAGCAATTAAAACAAAGTTACTAATACAATTTAATTGCAGTGTAACTCACAAAACAGAAATAATTCTTCTGACTTTACACCCTCTGGGAAGAGCAAATTTAAAACTGCTACCAGGTAAAATAGTCAAGAGACGGATATTAGAATTGACTACACCTGATGGAGAGATGTGGTAGTAATCTGTGATACTTAGGTTAAAATGATACTTGACCTTTATAAATTATCTGCTAATCACCTTTATTTTGACCTTTAAATCTTGGGAGTCTCAAAGTCTATAAACTTTATTCTGGTATTACTGGCCTCTCTGAATAGCCAGAATCACATGCACCGTCATTATAATTTTGCCCACTCATGCTCTCTGTTCAACTACATACACAGTACCCCGAAGTTGTCCAACCTGTTCTTCAGTCATGCCCACAATGGCATGACAGAACTCAGAGCAGACCACATCAACAATTTCCCTGATGAGAGCAAAGCACACTTTACTTATGAACAGGATAAAAAGTTCCAACTTGAAGTGGATAATTATTATGGCATCCGTCATGACTCTCTCTTGAAATCCATATCAAACTTTAAGAATTCAATCATTTTATATAGGTATTATGAAACACACTTCCAGCAAGAAAACTATGAAATCATAGTGTGTATAGTGTGTACTGTTAAAAAGAATGGAATAAATTTTGATAACAGCACTCTTTTGTGTCAGTGAACATTTTTAAAAAGTTGTTGAACAAAAGATGCAACATAATCTTGAATAATAGGAAAGCAATTTATAACATGAAAGATAGTCATATATGCTTCAACAAATCTAATTTGAACAGTAATTCTCAGAAGTGTTAACTTTATGCAAGCACTTTTTTAGTATACTGGTTCATAATGCAAATGTGGAACATGTTTTCTCATTAATGAGTGTTCAGTGGACAAAGGAATTAAACAGTTTTGATGTGACTACAGTAAAAGCCATATAACAATGCAAATGGAAGATAGACCGTAACTGCAATGAGCTTTATAAGCAAATTATGTAAAACAAAGAAATCTTAAGTAGAGCCAAATAATTATAGAAATATAATAAAAGTTATGTAGTCTAGATGTCTATAATTTATTTCAACTACACAAGTAATTTTAGTACAAGTATTCCCTATGCAATATTTTTCTTTTATCCCAGTATGCATATGCAAAGGCAATTAGAAAAAATTCATATTTAACTGGGTGTCATTTATTTGTGTTTGCTAACCTGGCGACCCTAACTTCCTGTGACCAAGACTCACATAGAATTCAGTCTAACCCTGGGTTGCCCCACCCAGTATCACTGCCATTTCTGGTCATTCCCAGAACCCAAGTGAATGTGTGGTACCACTCACAATAATACTGTGAGACAGTACTATTTTCAGAACTTTCAAATCAAATAAGAAACAGAAAGAGAATATTTAGTGTATTTCCCTAAGCCATTCTGAGAGGTAACAGGATTGATTATCTATTGTCTCAAATGTACACAGCCACAACATAAATATCACCTATAACTACATCCCTTCCTCCCTCTCCAGGACAAATATGGTAAGGAGAAACAATTAGGCTGAACTTATTGAGATGTGATCAATTACCACTCTTCAACATTTCCAAGCCCTAGTCTATTCTTTTGTCCCCCTTTCTGATTTCATTCAATTCAGTGTTTACTAATTGAGACCTTCTTATTCCAGAAACTATGTCTGCTTCTTCTCTAGATGCCACGAATTACTTTAGTCCCCTGCCAGGTACTACATCTCATTACAAGAATGCCAAGCCAATGTCTAGAGTTTTAGTAGCCGGATCAACTCCCCTAATTTCAACTACCTATCTATACTCCAAACAAAGCTGGCCCTAGATTCTATCTTCACATTGCTCTCCCCGATGCTTGGGCATGTATCAATCAATACTTTCCCCTGAGGGGCTGGCACACTATTCGAGTTCCCTAACTCCCAGGACCCTCTGTATTTCTTAGTTACATGGCATTCAATTGCCGTCTTCTTGTCCCTTTACCAAGAAGCTGGTATATCTGTCCATTTCAGTCTGTCTAAAGACAAACTAAAAATATAATTGAGGACCACACATATAATCTGGCTCAAGCCTCTTCTGTTCCCTAAAATAATTTGTTCCATTCGAATATGGCTATATGTTATCTAAATTTAGAACAAAATTTTGATTTTATAGTAAGCCTAGAAAATTGTTTAATCACCTTGAAGTTAGATAAAAGCAATGTTTTCATAAATTTTTGTTGAATAGACACAGAACCTTTTCTAGGTCCTCAAGCTAAACTTTATCAAAACGGTTAATATTCACATAACACAGCTATGTCATGACTGGTATATTCACTCGTTTCATGAAAGTCCCTCTCACAGCCTCATTATCATTCTCTCAATTGCTTGCAATATGTTTCTCTAACAGGTAGAGTTTGTACCTGATAGTAAAGAACATATAAAGACATAAGAGTGGCAGATTGTACGGACAGTAAAAGGCAGCAAGTGAATACCAATTAATCCATTGTTGCAGTAAGAAGGAGAAGGTCATTACCTGTCAAAACTGGTCTATAAAGACTGGAAGAAGTGACTGCTACTTCAAATGCATGGACATCAGCACAGGCTACAAGGATAATAAAAAATCAGGCAAAAATGACATAGCCCAGGAAAGTAATAAAGCTTCAGTAACAAACCCTAAAGAAATGGAGATCCATAAACTATTTGGCACAGAATTTTTAAAAAAAATTTTAATAAGCTTAATGACCTATAGGAGAACACAGACAGCTAAGTAAAGTCTGGAAAACAATACATGAACAAAACGAGAAGTTCAATAATAATAAAAAAAAGAAATCATAAAAAAAAAGAACCAAATAAAAATCCTGGAGCTAAAGAATACAATGACTATGAAACTGAAAAATTCAATAGAGAGCTTCAACAATAGACTCAATCAAGTAGAAGAAAGATTCAGCACACTCAAAAACAAGTTATTTGAAATGATCCAATTAGAGAAACAGAAAGAAAAAAGGAATAGAATAAGAGTGAAGAAAGCCTATGGGCCTTACAGGACAGCATCAAAAGTATTATGGAAAGAGAAAAAAAGGGAACAGAAAACTTTTCAAGTAAATAATGGCTGAAAACATGCCAAATCAGGAAGGAAAATGGACAACCTAATGTACATCAACAGATGAATGGATAAAGAAAATGTGCTATGTAAATACAATAAAATATTATTCAGTCTTAAGAAAACAGAGAAATCCTGCCATTTGTGGCAATATGAATGGACCTGGAGGACATTATGATAAGTGAAATAAGCCAGACACAGAAAGACAAATCCTCCTTTACATATGGAATCTAAAATAATCAAACATATTATGAGTAAAATGATAGCTGCCAGAGGCTGGGGGAAGGAAGAAATGGGAAAGTGTCAGTCAAATGGTCCAAAGTTTTAGTTACGCATTATTAACAGGTTATAGAGATCTACTGAATAATAGAGGGCCTATGATTACAATACTGTATTGTACACTTAAATTTTTGCTGAGTGGATTAAATGTTACCTCTTACCACAAAAGAAAAAGAAAAGAAAAACCAAAGGAGGCAGGAGATAACTTTTGGAAGTGATAGATAAGTTTATGGCATTTATTGATAGCAATGGTTTTATGGGTGTGTACTTATCTTTAAACACATCAAGCTATATAAAATAAATATCTACAGCTTTTTGTATGTCAATCATACTTTAATAAAGTGGTAAAAAAATTTTTCTTAAAATGACCTTTGAAGTTGTCTGTGATCTAGATCCTATAAAACTCTTCAGCCTCATCTTTCACCAACTTTACCTCTCCTCACTGTTTTGTATCTTATGTTTCAGCAAAATTGAACTTCTTTTAATTATTGGAACATTCTGTCTCTGTATGTCAATGTGTGTGTGTGTGTGTGTGTGTGAGAATATCTCTCTCTCTCCCTACCCCTACCCCAATAATGAAGCCCTTTTTTCCCCAAAATCTAAGTGTTTGGATCCTGTCAGTACACTCTATTGTA
>NW_011888884.1:5080823-5087421 GCF_000151845.1 Pteropus vampyrus | reverse complement strand
GTTACCCTATTTAAAAAGAAAAACTTTTTAATAAATTGTTTATAACTCCAACAAGGTAGTAATGAAAAATAAATTTTAATGGTCCCTTTGAAACTTAGTTTCCTATATTGAATGGTTATCAGGGTTTCATTATTAATCCTAGGGGAGGGGAAGAAAGGGAGAGGAAAGAAAGGAAAACTAGATTCTGAAATTAAACTCTAATGAGAAGAAAGTCACCAACAAACTTCTTTCACATGACATATTTTCTGCTGATGTCATCCACATGTTTTTAGCTATTTCTACAAGAACTACTGATCCTCCAGAGAATGTCAGATTGTATAGACTTTAGCAAAAGGAACTCAGTTATTCCTGTAACATTTTTCTGCAATTTCACATTCAATATTCATAAGGTCATGAAGATAATTTTAATAATGCCATTTCTCTATAGTCACATGATAATTACCTATATATTTTATAACATTGCTGTTATTAAAACAACTAAATTACATAGTCACTAACGTTTCTCAGGACCTATTCTGATATGGAACTTTA
This sequence comes from Pteropus vampyrus, assembly GCF_000151845.1. Lineage (NCBI taxonomy): Eukaryota > Metazoa > Chordata > Mammalia > Chiroptera > Pteropodidae > Pteropus > Pteropus vampyrus. Next base: position 5,086,890 of record NW_011888884.1, on the reverse strand, counting down.
ATGAGAACTAAAAGATTAAAGTTCAACCCACAGAAATTAAACTATAACCTGGATGAAAAAAGGAACCCTTTCTTTCTCTATTTACCCATATTCTTACACAGATATGATATAAAAAAATAATTAAATTATGAGATACTATTAATCAGAGACTATCTAAATTAACACTAGTTACACTGTAATAATGATTGAGTTGATTATAGCATATATGCTAATATGTATGCACAATGTATATTATTGGTTTTTAAAGTAGAAATTAAGACCTCGGCCAATATAGTTCACACTATTACTCTTTGTGAGAAAGGGTTATTGAATATAAATTTCACACATCAAATGTAAAAGATTTAATTTTCAAAGGATGTTAAATGATACAATAAATCTATAGCTCAGTGTTAGAGAAGAGGTTGATGGAAGAAATTATTGAAGTAGACTGTGAAGACTATACTTAAATGACAAATAGAAAACTCATAATATTAATCATTGTTAAAAATAAAATTTTGTCTTCATAAGAAATAGTTATTAAAACAAAGGTCAGTATACTACATAAATATATTACATTAAATTTCAGGAATATAAGGCAAAAGCAAATTGTAGAAGAAAATGGAGTCAAATGACAAAAAAAAAAATCAAATAAAAGATAGAAGACATAATTTTAGAAAAGTTCTTATGCTCTGTATTTTCTAGCGCCAGGTTAAGGTAGGGAATTTGACCACCTCGTTTGACCGGATGTACTAAATACAATGATGAAATCATAATAAATTCTAAGTACAATGATGTAAGAGTACAGTGTGTTTAAAATTACCTTATTTTTCAATAAGTACATTATAACTGATCAGTATTTTCTCTTAATATCTACTCTCGGTTTTCAAATCATAAAATACAGAATTTTCTTTGACTTGCCTTCTATAAGATAAAGAGCATAGTGACAGATCCTAGACTATGGATCAATGTATAGCTGCTACAGGAGACCTTACTCTACTTTTCCTTTCGTGTGTCATACAGTCTACACTTATTTGATGATTTGGCAGGAATTACAGTTCACATTTAAAACACATAAAAAGAGTTTTTAATAAATATTAAATAAATGAGCACTAATATTTATAATTATGCAAAATATGTTAGTAAAGCTAGTGTCAATAATGAAACATGAAAGCTGGTCTAAAAAGAAGTCATAGTGTTTTATACAAAGAGCATTTAATATAGCTTTTTAAAAAGGAAGCACATTCTGCTTTCAATAGTAAACAATACTATTATATTTTAAGAATATTTAGTCTGTTATATGCATTAAGAATAAAGTAGAAATGGCATCAAAATAGAATTCAGATGATAATGGAATCATATCTTCAAGTTACGGAGTTGAATTACTTTTAACTTTTAACTTGTTTAATTTTTTTTTCAAACTTAAAGTTAATTTTCCATTGAATATTACTCAGCCATTAAAAAAAATGAAATCCTACCATTTGCAAAACATAGATAGAACTAGAGGTTATTATGCTGAGTGAAATAAGTCAGACAAAGAAAGATAAATACCATGTGATTTCTCCTATATACAGAATCTAAGGAACAAAAAGAACTAATCAAAAACAGTCTCACAAATATAAAGGACAATCTGGTGACAACAGAGCAGAGGTAGGTGGAGGGCTGGGAGAATGGGGTGAAAGGTTAAAGAAGTACAAATTAGTAGTTAATAGATGGTCACAGGGATGGGGAGCACGGCATAGGAAATGAAGTTAGCATTAATGTAATGGCTAGGTAGAAAGCCAGAGAAGAGAAAGAGCAACTAGGGGGATTGTTTTATGAACTATAAAATGTCTAACCAATGTACCATATACTTGAAACTAGTAATTAAATAAATCTTAAAAAGATGTGGTACATATATGCAATGGAATATTATTCAACTATAAAAAAGAATAAAATCTTGCCATTTGTGACAACATGAATAGACCTAGAGAGAATTATGCTAAGTGAAATAAGTCAGATAAAGACAAATACTGTATAATTTCATTTACATATGGAATGTAAAAACAAAATAAACGAACAAACAAAACAGAAACAAACTCATAGATACAGAGAACATTTTGATGGTTGCCAGATGAGAAGGGGGTTGAGAGGATGGGTGAAAAAGGGTAGGGGATTATGATGTGCAAATTGCCAGTTATAAAAACAGTCATGGGTATGTAAGTATAGCATAGGGAATACAGTCAATAATATTGTAATAACTATGCATGGTGTCAGATGGGCACTAGACTTATCAGGGTGATTATTTTATAAGTTATCTAAACTTCTAGTTACTATGGTGTACACCTGAAACTAATTTAATATTATATGCCAACTATAACTAAAACATAAAAATAAATTAAAAATGTATTAAAAAATAAATAACTTTTCAGACAAAGGCTAAGAGATTTTTATCTTTCTCAGTACCCACTGAATGAACTATAAAAGAATGTACCTAAGGAAGAAAAAAGTTCAACCTAGGTGGAAAGAGTAGAAATGAAAAATAAATAAATAATAAAGAACTGATAAATATATAAATAAATCTATAAAATGGTTGCCTTTATGAAAAAATAATGGAACAAATGTAGGGCTTAAAAACAAGGTGGAGGAAATAAAATTCTAGAACTAAAAACATAGATGATAAAAGAGGTTGACAATAAGAGGTAACTATTCTAAGATTCCTGTATTCTTCAAGAAGACTGTAGTATGTGAGGTTTAGACTTTGCTGTGTTAAACAAGCATCTTTTAAAAATAATATAAAAGCAATAGAAATAATATATAAAATTTCAAACCAGCCAAGGAAATAAAGAAAACTTCATCAATTTAAGTCAGGAAAAATTGAATAAAAAGCAAAAAATAAAAGAGCATACTACATAGAAAACACAAAATAAGAGAAAAAGATTAAAGAAATATATTCAAACACATTAGTATTGATCATAATAGATGTAATTATGTTAACCATACCAGGTAGAAGACAAAGATTCTCAGATTGGATTACCTTTAGTGCAGCTATATTCTATTTATAAGAAAAACATCTAAAACTTGACAAAAGGACGTTAAAATAATGGAGTGGAAAAAGTCATACCAGAAAAACATCAACCAAAAGAAAGTTATTGCTTCGAGTAGACAAAATAGACCTTGAATCAAACATCAAAATAGCAGAAAAATCAGAAGGAAAAAACATTCTTCAACCTATTCATACAAAACACAGCTTTTCAAAATAAAGAAGAAACAAAAATCTTCAGAATTACAAGACACAAATTTTGTGAAAACACTAAATAAAAGTTGGTGATTTTAATACACACTTCTCTCAAACTGATATGTATAGAAATGTAAAAATAGAAAATTTGAATTCTACAGTTTAAAAGATTAATTAAAATAAATAAATATTTAAGATATATACAATATGTAATATCCACACAATTTCAAGTACTAAATAATACATATTTATAATGTAAAGCAAGTCTTAATGAATACAGAAAAAATCATTCAAACACAATTTCTAGTCACAATGGAATAAAATTAGAAAACAATAACTAAAATATAACCCAAAAATATTTTATACTTGGAAATTTTGAAACATGCTTCTAAATAACTCATTAGCTAGAAAAGAAATCCTGATGAATATTACAAAATATTTAGAACTTGACAATTACCATCAAAAACAGCTGATGCAGATTAGCTCTAGAAAGAAACTTACAGGCATAAACAAATAGATTGATAGAAGACAGATATTTCAATCTTCCTTATTTTCATATATAGAGAGAGTAAAAATATATATATATGAAAATAAGAAATAGAAAGATTAATACATTAACATTCAATTCAAACACTAAGGAAAAATAAAGAACAGAAAAAACTCAAAGGCAAGGAAATATTGAATCGGTCGCTTAAAAAATTGCCAGGCCAAAAAAGATTTCCTAGAAAATTCTAATAAATTTTCAAGAACAGAAAAACTTTACCCTATCTACTTGTTTCAGAAAATAGAAAAAGAGGAAGAGCTTCTCAAACTAATATTTTGAGCCTAGTATAAAATGAAACAATAACGGCACAAGAACAAAAAAAGAAAAGAAAAAATGTCACTCTACTACAAATACAGATATAAAAATCCTACATAAAATATGAACAAACATAATCCAGCAATGTACAAAATAATAACACCCGATGTTCAAGTAAGATTTATCCCATGGACTCGAGAAAGTCTTAACATTAGAAAATGTGTTAATGTAATTCACAATATTAATTAAAAGAGAAAAAAATGCCCATTTTAATAAATACAAAAAAAATTTGATAAATTCAACATGCATTTACAATTTTTTAAAAAAATCTTGGCAAATTAAAACAAAGGGAACTTCTTCAATGTAATAAAAGATATCTACCAAAAACCCACAGTAAATATCATAATTAATGATAAAATATTAAAAATATACCTTTAACTTCAAATGAGATAAAAATGCCTGTTTTTGCCTCTTCTATCAACACTGCACTAGAATTAGATTTTCAAAAGAATAAAAAATAAGATATATAAGGATTACAAAGGAAGAAATGAAATGATCATTATCTCAGACAATATAATTGTCTATAGAGAAAATGAATAGAAGTTATAAACAAATTATCTGAATTAATAATGGATGCTGAATCAAGGATCATTATTAAAAAATCAAGGGGGTTCCATAGAGTAGTGGTTAGCATGTCTGCTTTACATGCAGAAGGCCATGAGTTCGAGCCCCAGTGGAGCCACAGTCCATACCCCGGGTTCACCAGGCCCTGGGTGCGCCCCCCCAAAAGCTTGGGAGGAGATACCCTGCTTTCAGAAATCCAGTTCTTAAGGGAAGACAGCAACATCTGTAGGTCAGGGGTGGAAGTCGGGGGTGGGGGTGAATTAAAAAAATAAATAAATAAAATTTAAAAATCAATTGTGCTCCTTGTATCAATCACAACTAGTTAAAAAAGTTTTTAAAAAGAATCTCATTCACGGTATCAACATATACATCAAGTGCCAATGAATAAATCCAATAAAAAGAGCTTAAGTGTATTATAAGGAAAATTATAAATCTTTATTATTAAAAAGAAAAGAAAAGAAAACCTAAGTAAACGGGAGCTATATTTTGTACCTAGTTAGGAAATTCAAAAATATTTATCCCCAACATTCTCTTTAAATTTAATGTAATCTATCAAAATCTAACATCATCAGGTTTTCTTTTCCTGCTTCAGAGATTATTAAATTGATCCTAAAATTTACAGAGAAGAATAAAAGACAAGAGTTGCCAAGAAAATATTGCAGAAAAAGAATAAGGAGATGGTAATCACTATACCAGTTATCAAAACTGATTATACAGTTGCAGATATTTAGATAATGTCATATTGGTAAAGATAAAAAGACAAATGAATCGACAGAATAGAATAGACAGTCCAGAAACATCCCAGGCATCTAGATGAGTTTGATAACAGATTTAACAGAGAGTTTGATGACTGATATGGCATTATAAATCCGTACATAACAAATGTAATATCTGATAAATTGTGTTTGGTTTTTAATTATTCTATTGATAAAAAAGATATTAACAGACATCTACCTCATAGTATGCCACATATAAATTTGAAAAAAAATAAAAAGCCAAATTCTAAAAAATCAAAATCCAGAATTTCTATATATAATTGTGGTAGAATATCTTTATGACATACAGGCAGAGAAAGCATTTGTTCATCAAGACAAAAAAAACAAAAAGTAAAAGAATGACAAATTCAGCCTCCTTAAAATTAAAAGTTCTATATGACAAAAAATACCATTAAGAAAGTTTAAATATTAGACATAAATGAGAAAATTTATTGTAGTACACAAAAACAAAAAGAAAGATTAGAGTCCAGAATGCTTATGAAAAATACAAACAATGCAATAAGAAGGTAAGTTCTACAACATAAAGAAACCCAAATACCAATAAAAAATATTAAAATTTAATCAAATCACAAGTAATCAGAAAGCAAAATAAATTTAAATGAGATATTGCATACCCCCCAAAAGATCAAATACTAAGATAATATGGAGAAACACAAATTCTAATTCATTGCCACT
>NW_011888884.1:5076056-5080773 GCF_000151845.1 Pteropus vampyrus | reverse complement strand
GTACATAACAAATGTAATATCTGATAAATTGTGTTTGGTTTTTAATTATTCTATTGATAAAAAAGATATTAACAGACATCTACCTCATAGTATGCCACATATAAATTTGAAAAAAAATAAATAGCCAAATTCTAAAAAATCAAAATCCAGAATTTCTATATATAATTGTGGTAGAATATCTTTATGACATACAGGCAGAGAAAGCATTTGTTCATCAAGACAAAAAAACAAAAAGTAAAAGAATGACAAATTCAGCCTCCTTAAAATTAAAAGTTCTATATGACAAAAAATACCATTAAGAAAGTTTAAATACTAGACATAAATGAGAAAATTTATTGTAGTACACAAAAACAAAAAGAAAGATTAGAGTCCAGAATGTTTATGAAAAATACAAACAATGCAATAAGAAGGTAAGTTCTACAACATAAAGAAACCCAAATACCAATAAAAAATATTAAAATTTAATCAAATCACAAGTAATCAGAAAGCAAAATAAATTTAAATGAGATATTGCATACCCCCCAAAAGATCAAATACTAAGATAATATGGAGAAACACAAATTCTAATTCATTGCCACTGGGAGTATAAATTAATACTTTGAAAAACAATTAAGCAAGATCAGGCAAAACTGATCCCATAATTCCACTTATAGGTATTTACTCAAAGGAAGGATGAAGAAAAAATTACTGTATGCCACCAGAACATAACAGGAAATGTGATTCCCTCAGAACATAACAGGAAATGTGATTCCCTCAGCAAAAGATTCTTCAAAGTACCACCTGCACTGGGATGTACCAACAACTTACACACATGTAGAGTTTTTATATGCAGGAACTACTAGCCTCACTACCCTATTGGACCAGCATTTGGCTCCACCTATCCTGCTTCTTTCTGCAGATTTGCATGAACCGAACCTTGTAACAAAACCTTGTAACAAAGCCATCTTTAGCAGAGTACTTCCTATATCTACTCCATATAATTTTCAGCATCCTTCAAATGATATCTATTGTCATGTGGGGCTTAAAGAATCCTTCGAACTAACCAGACTACATTTAATAATATAAAAATTGGTCAGTACTAAGTATTAAGAAGAATAATGGTGCAAAAGGAACCTTTATACACTTATGTTAGAGTACAAATTTGGAAAATTAATGAAAAATTAATATATACTCCAAAACCAAACAAACCAATAAATGTTTTAAACTTAAATTAAAAATAAACATTTATTTTAACAAAACTGTTTAAATAAACTAAAAATAAAGATGAATACAGACTATGATCCACAAATTCTTTCCCACATATATTCACTAGCAGTGGTTCTTAACTTCAAAGGCCATCTATGAATAAAATTCAAGGGGACTAGTGGTAACTTAGATGGAAAAAAATTCATCCTTATTTTCACTAACCTCTAATCAAAATTTAGTAGTTCCTGGGACCAGACAGTTTTACATATGAGTTTACCAAAATGTCAAAGAACAGATAGCCCTCATCTTATTCAAGTTATTTAGCAAAAACCAGGGTGAAACCTGCCCAATCCTTTTATTTTATTTTATAATGAGATAAATACAAGAAAATACAGCTTTTTGGTTTATTTTATTTATAATATAGATATGAAAATAACATATAAAATGTGAAACAGAGTATACATAGTCTATTAAATACAATGTTCCAATAATGGCAACATTTGGATCTCCTATAGATAACAACTATAAACTCTAGACAAAATATTTTATTTAACTGCCTGAAATCAGGATCTCAAAGAGATATCTGAATTCCCATGTTCACTGCAGCATTATTCACAATAGCCAAGATGAGGGAACAACCTAAACGCCCAATGACAGATGAATGGATAAAGAAAACGAGGAATATACATACAATAGACTATTAGTCAGCCTAAAAGGGATGCAAATATGGCCATTTGTGAAAGTATGGATATATATTTTGAGGACCTCATGCTATATGAGATAAGCCAGTCAGAAAAAAAGACAAATACTCCACAATTGCACTTACATGATGAATCTAAAATAGTCAAACTCATAGAAGAAGAGAGTAGAATGGTGGTTGCAAGGGACTTGGGAGAGGAGAAAGGAGGGAATTGTTATTCAATAGGTACAAAGTTTCAGATACTCAATGTTAATAAGTTCCAGAGACCGACAATATCATGCCTATAGTTAGCAATACTGTATTGTACACTTAAAATTTATTAACAGGGCTTAGATCTCATGTTAAATGTTCTTACAACAATAAAACAAAATGAAACGAAACAAACAAACAAACAAACAAACAAACGCCTCCTGAAGTAGCCCAGGCATCCAGAAAATGAATTGGGGCAGTCAACATCTATAAGAAGGAATAGCACTGGGTAAGTTTCCCTTTCAGAAGTTTTAAAATAAGGATAGGGCAAAGTCACCATCACTACAGAGTGACTAAAATTCAGATGAAAATCTTCAGTTTTACTGACTTGAAAAAACAGAGGACAGAGTTCAGGAAGATCACAGCAGTTGAAAATTTAAAAGAGAATAGCACAGAAAAGAGATGGCCAGAGAGTGGGAGCCCCAAATTTCTGTATAAACTCTGTCCAAATACTGGCTGATCTCTAAACTACAAATAAGTAGAGCTAAGGCTAAAGGACCTTAAGAGAGATTTCAATTGCTGCCCACCTCAGAGAAGACAAGTTTGAAATTTGAGTCTTGTTGAAATATTGCCTGCCAAAATAAAACATCAATACTTGTGACAAATTCCACTTCCAAAAATAGCCACAAATATAACATTAAGACCTGGAAGTGCACGGCAGGGTCAGGGGCTGAAAAGTTGGTAGAAGGTAAGTGGAGTTAGAGGGGACAATTGAGAAGCAAGCGATGGCAGGAGTGTGCTGGACATTTCTTGAAGCTGTGCGTGCAGAGCTTTGGTTATTACACCAAAAAGAAAAGATGTACATCACAATCATTTTTCATTCTGTAAAATGGGCATTGTGATACCTTCTGACAATGGAAATTGGCTTTTACTCACAGGGAATGAAATAATGGAAATCTCTGATCCCAGTCCTCCAACCTAGTCATTACCTCCAAAAAGCCAAAAAAAAGTGAAAAGTTGCTAAGGATCCAGCAAAAAACTGTTTCACTTCCACTTCTTATATTTTTTTTTCCTAGTTACCATTTATAGATTATGAAATTCATTAACATTGCCTAATAAAATAATATGGGAAAATATATATACTATATTGTTAATTATAAAGGCACATACTAAATCCAGAAATGCAGTGTGCTCTCCGGCATGTAAATATAGTATACGAACAGGTATCTATCAAAAAATTAATATTTATTCTATAAGTATAAATGACTTTCATTTCTTCCTTTGAATTTTCCTAACTTTTCAAATTTTTTACACTGAATATTATTTGTATAATCAGGGAAGTAAAAATTCAGAGGAAAAGTAAAATTATTGTTTAACAAGTTAGGTACAATCAGGTCTTTAGGACAGCATCCCTAACATAACTAAAAGTTACTACCTTCTGTACTATTTAAAGACTCTTGGATTATAGTCTCTTAGAATAAAACAAAGGAGAATTTAAATTGGCTACCAGAGCCACTGGTGGGACCTCTGGAAATATTCAGGGCTCAGAGGCAGAAAAGGACTTATGTGACACATTAACTTACTACTGCATAAAAATCTCTAACATGACATTCTGTTGGGTAGAAAACTTTATTTTTCTCCTCTCCCTCTCCACTACGAACAATGTGTCTGACTAGAGGGTATTTGACTGTACACTCTAGCATGGCCCTAGAGATCATCAAAGCACAAAGAAGACATGCTGGGGACTCCATCCCAGCAGTAAGCCTAGCACATTGAACTCTCTGCAACAAAGAAGTATTCTAGGTTTCCACACAGAAATGTGAAAAAGAAAACCCAAGATAATTCTCAAAACTATGTAAGAAAATGAGAAGAGACCTTATTCTAACTGGAGCACTATTGCTCATTTTTAGCAACCTCGGGGTTCAAAAGGGGTCATTTATTTGGAAAAGCATGGGAGATCCAGCACCAAGGATATCTGATATCATGAAGAATAGGTTGTTTCATAAACAGGAGGGCAAACTAGCTGAAGCAGGAGATAAGATGCACTATTTAGTGCATTTGATTTTCTTCTGAGGAGAATGAGGTACAGCCTATTTCAAGAGGTTCTTTAGGTTAAAATCAGGGAGTTTGGTTGAGTACATATGTTTTATAAACTACTACTCTCTTCTGTTAGTAAACATGGGAAAAGGATGAACACTTTCTGATCCAAGTTCTCAAGCAGAGTTTGCTTTCTTTCTATAGTTGATGTTAAAAGACAAGCATCAATCTAAAGACTGACCATTTGGAAAGAGATGAGCCAAAAACAGAGACCCAAGAAACTGAAACTTTACTTATTTTTGGTAGAAATAAAGAAACTGAGGTAATGGTAATCACTGATATCCCACTCTTCATCATGGGTATTCTTCTGCCTTATCTTTTTACTGTGTGATATAGTTGGGTGCCTGATAAAGTGCATCCTATCTATACTCACCTGGACCAATGTAAATGGTGGACTTTAGAATCCTATTCCAAGAACTAGGACTGTGTCTGTGTATCTGCTCAGGGTGGATGTATTTGTGAAATGATTGCCTGAAATCAAAACATTAAATAGCATTAAAGCAGTCTATGTAATAACTCAACAAATTATCTCTAATTTCCTTTCTA